>NW_027423831.1:0-49450 GCF_036562045.2 Rhinolophus sinicus | reverse complement strand
ATGGATTGACCTGCTTTGCCAGTGGTCCACGGAGAGGGAATGGCAACCTGTCTTTCCAGCACCACATTTTATGCTAAACCACATTTATGTAAGAGTTGGCATTACTCAGTCTATATCATGGATAGGCGAAGGACTTATACCCTTGTCCAGGACCTTTCGGAGGGTACTGGCAATTAGTGTGAGTGGTACCCCAGAGGAGGGCATACAGTGAGGATCTCTTGGGCTGAACGGTAGCCATGCTGAAGTACTTTCCCCTCCACAGGACTCTTCAAATTACGATGGGTTCCTTCCACTTTAGGGTGCATCAGGCCACAGGAGGGCCTAAGCCCTGGAGTAGACAGAGCAGTGGTTGCATGCCTTTGAGGGAGTGGGGTGCAGGAAGGCGGGGTTTGGTGGCGAGCACCTAGTCCTTCTGGAATGGACAGTGGTGGTGAAGAAAGCCTTGTAATCCATGTGGACAGATAGGGACTTACTGCTGCAGCTGGGCTTGGAGGATTTCCCTGTGTGCCTAAGAAATCTCTTCCCCCTGTTGATTATAAACTGGATCCAGCATGAGCCTCTATGTCCCTGCTGTACTTTTTGATGTCCCTCAGATGTCTGGTCACCTTGAGCACTCTTGGGATAGACGCCCAACAGTCTATCCAGAGGTGGAAGGCTTTGACAGACATATTCACCAGTCCCTACCTGGTGCTACCCTGCCAGGAGAGCTGTATATGACAAGCTACTCATCAGGGTACGGTGTCAGAGTGTGTATGACCATCACGTACAAGTAGACGGTGTCGGGAGGCATTGGCTCTGAACAGGAAGGACTGGCCTGCTCTGCTTGAAGTCCGCATTTAGGGAATGGAAACTTGTCTTTGCAGCAGCAAATTTTATGCTAGGGTTACTCCTGGCAGCTCTCATACTGAATCCCTAAAATTTGCTCGCATGAGGTGTCGCGTCCAGCACAACATGGGCAGTGAGGGTGCGAGACAGGGTGGTTTGGGTTAAGTTTTTAAGAATGAAACAAGCAGAGACTTAATGCAGTTAAATCTCGCCGAAGGCGAGGGGACTCTCTGTTTCAGAGGACTGGAGCCCAGAATAAGGCCAACTGAAGGTTTTTATTGATAGGTATACAAATACAGGAAAGTAACATTGTTTCTTACATGGTCTATGAGACTTATACATCATAGCACAAAAATGTTTATTCCAATCACCCTTTGTCTGTAAACAGCCGAAGCACAAGGTCCCATGATATCTTAATTACGGTATGTACCCTCTCAGGGTCAAGTCTCTAGTATTGTAACAGTTCCTTTGAGATAAGTGGAGAGAACTTATCTTTATTGTCTTCATGACTTTTCTCACAAGCAGGTGAGAGAGGAAAGCCAGAGCCGGCAATGGCATTTCCAAGGCAGGGGGAAAAGGAGGCAAGACCCCTTCCTATTTTTTTCTAAGGCAGCTTATTGGGGGTCCCCACTAGTTTCTGCCTGGCTTAGGTTGTATCTCCCGTGAGATATCTTACCTGTCGTTGGCTGCAAACCAACATTTGGAGACCAGACAGAGAGACATAAGGTGTAAACACAAGGATGGAACAGAGTCTCAGAAAGGCACAATCTCACAGACTCTTCTTTCCTTAAGGAAAGACATGTGGGGACAGTTGGCTAGGCTGTTGTATGAGTATAAAAAGGGAATGATTTTCCAGTGACCCTAGGTTCATGTCTAGTTGACACACCAGGACAGGCGATGGTGGACCCAATATGAGCCCTTAGATGTTCTTTAACAGCCTCTACTCTCTGCTCTCCATGATTGGTAAGGACAAGTGTAGGGTTAGGTTAAGGATGTAGCTATCTGAGGGCTGGAGGTCATCCTCAATCTTCTCCTCAAGAGACAATAGCTGATACACACCACACCAGCATTGGGTGCAGATTTGACTTGCCCTCAGATGATAGTTGGTGGAAGATGGAAACATATTCATTCATGGTTCCAGTAAGGTAGGAAGCCTGAGACACTGCCATAGGTAGACGTGTGTACCTTTGTTGGCTTTTCTCATTGCCCTGAGAATATGGTCTGTTGACACTGTGCCTGGGGAAAACACCTGGGCAGAGCTGGAACCCTGTGAAAGCAGTTAAATAACTTCTCATGGGGTGCAATTCTTACATGTTGTTCCAAGTACAAGGGACACACATCGAAAGTTCCAATGCTGCACAGATGTGCAAAGCTGTTCATCAGGACAGTTAAGTAACGGGATCTTGGTTTGATTATCAGGGCATGGGGACCCAACCGCAGAGTTGCTAATCCTTTCAGGTGGTAGGCTCTTCCTAGAAGCATGAGTGTGTGCAAGCAGTCCGACTTCATTTCTCCAATGGGGGTGATTTGTGGCTGGTGGCCACTGTCTTCATGTTAGTCTCCCTACTGATGCACATTTTGGATATTTGTGCCACTTCATCTTGCTTTGTGCATGTGAGTTTATTGAGTTTTCACTGACCGTGAACATGACCCTCTGTTTTCCATATTTTCCAACCCTACCTGGCCAAAGTCCGTGTCCACTTACTGGTGTCCAACTGTTTCTGCCTATCTCATGCTCATTCCTGTGGGGCACATTTTTTCCTTATGTCACAGTGCAAGTTAATTTGTTGGGGATCAAGTATCATGGAGGTTTCACGTCTCTGGAAATGAAACTCTAGGATATCCGCTAAATGAGGCAGTTTTCATCTGGAGGCAAATTGCATAGTATGAGAGCAACAAGAGCACTATAGGTGTTGGCAGGGTCAAGACAGATACAAAGCCAGAAGCCAAAGGGTATCCTTCTGATTTAATTAGATGCACCAGAGCACCGACTAGCAACAAATGCTCTTACAATAGGTAGAGGAATGCTGTTTTATGCAAAGGGATGCATAAGTGTGGTCCCTAGGGTAGGGAGGCTTCCCACCGTGAAACTAGATTAGTGGTTTGTTGAGGCAGTCAAGTTTAGAGCAGGTGGGAAAGGAGGTCTGCTATGTTTTTGGTGTTGGCTCACATGACATGTTTCTTTGCTGACACAGTGGATCCTGCTGGACACAATAAAAGTGTGTGATACGGAATAAGGAAGAGTTCAGGGCCAGAGTGTGTCCATTGAAAAATAGTTTGTAAAGACCAGGGTGAAAAGATCAGCAGGGTCAGTGGAAGGACTATGAGTCTGAATAAAGAGAGAGGTGGGCACAAAGAAATCTCTGCACAAATCTGCTTTATGTTTCCAAGTGTGTTGCTGACAGGACGAATGTGAAAGATCACTCTGTGAATGTCTGAGGCTGAATTTGTCAAGGGGAACAGCGAAGGAGAACTCTGCTCCAAACGTCCCAGGCTCCCATCCTTACCTCTTGACAAGCCCTATATCTCCGTCATGGGTCCCATTCAACATTCCTCCCTCTCCAGAGCAATCCCAATTTTTCCATCATTTCCTGAAAATCAAATGGGAGGAGAAATGGAATTTGTCAGCCTTCACAGTGGCATAAGCATTTAGAGTTGCAAAACATGTTGGCAAATAACATAGCCACTGTCTTAGAAAATAACACCTAATATGTCCAAATGTAGCCCTGCATGTAAGCAGGTAAGTAGCATATATGTATGGATATAAGAACACCATATATGTATATGTGTTGCTGTGTGTGTGTGTGTGTGTGTGTGTGTGTGTGTGTATGATAGGACATATGCATATGGAAATCTATGGTGTGCATATTCATGTATGTATGTGTATGCACACACTGAAATGTGATACCTTTCAGAAAAAAAGCATCTGAATTTTCAGCTATTGTGAAATGCCAGATGAGAGTTCTGACCAACAGTGTCACTGATTCATTGCCATATGTAGCCAGTGTCTTTGCATCCTTCTTGGGATTGACCAGAGAGAATAAATCTCCTGTGTTGGCAGACAGGTGCTGTAAAGCTAGTAGACCAAATGGTCCCAAGCAGCATATGCAAGAGTAAAGGAAACCCCATATCATACACATTTGTTTACGTTATTGTTAAGTGAATAGGAAACATTTCCCATGAGGTTACATGTATAAGACAAAAACACCTTGGGGAGATGTTGGTGTGGCTGTCTTTATTCCAGAAGACAACACTCATTTCTTCAGTCACATTAGCAGATGAGCCTTACGGAAACACCCTCCTCAGTTTGTTCTCTGTCATGATCAACAAGGTTGGTAAGATGAAGTCGGCTGGGGAAAATTCTGCTGTGCACACAGCCCAACAGCAGGAACCACTTGCCCTAGAGTTTGGGTTGTGGAACAATTCCATCGACTCTGACCACAACAGGGAAGGTGTGTATCTGTCTGAGCTGCTGACCAGGGAGCAGCACTGCTCATCCTTTCTGTTCTTCGAAGCAATGATCTCAGTGTTCACCAAAACAAGAAAGAAATTGTGTCAGTGTAATGCTAGCTTGAGTCACCAAGACCTGTGCAGTGACATGGCCCAGAAGAAAGGATTTTGTCAGTGTTCCTATAATCTGTTGTTGAAAGAAAGGCAGGTATCCTGGCATGACCAATGTGAGAAGGAGCTAACCAAGAGGTAACCACACAGAGATTCATGTTCTTTTAGGGCAATCGAGTGGTGGGTGCCCAAGACACTCTAGTATGTGCTTTATTTGCAAGTCCTCAGCCTTGCTGGACTTCACAGAAAACCTGAGTTTTGAGAACATGGGGGTGTGACCGACACAAAGACACGGAGGCAGAAAGAGAACAATATAAGTACAGGGGGCAAGAAAGAGGGAGAGACAGAAGAACAAGTAGAAGGTAGACACAGAGAGAGAGGAGAGACAGAGACAGAAAGAGACAGAAACAGGCAGACAGAATGAGCTGTTTAATGAGGGGCTTAATTCCCCTTCAGTACAGGAGGTCAAATCTGCAAATTTAAGTCCACAGCCCCTACAGGTAAAGTCCTACCAGTGTCCGCAGCTTGGTTGCCAGATATGCTTATATCAGGGATACCCTGCACTGGTGAAGTAATATACTTTGTGCTATATCCTGAGATCGTCCTGCGGATCAATGTGACAAGTGCTACAAAACTGATTCGGTAATGGGAAGTCTGTTCTAACACCCAGTGTCAAGCAGCTGGAGCACATGTTCAGGAAAATACCTGGATGCCAGCTTCAGTGAACTTTCTGCAGTCTAGTCCTTGGAGACGTCGGGACTGCACAATGTGAGGGGTTCTTACAGTGGGCCTAGGGCAGAAGCCTGACCAAGAAGCAGGAGGGATGAGGGAAGCTGAATGGATGGTCCTCAGGCAGAAAGGGCTCGGGACCATGTCCCCAGGTCTTCTTTCTGAGTGGTGCAGATGTAGGCCAGCTGACTGAGTATGGCTATGGCATCCTTCCAGCAGATTTTGTTCCAGGCTGGCGTGCAACTTGCACATGTGTCCTGCCTATCGGTTAATGGCAGCCAAATTGAGAAGCCCAGCTCTAGGGCCTCCTTATCCACATTTTCCCAGCAGGTTCAATGTGGTTTCTGCAATATCACATTGTTCTTTTGGAACAAGCCCTGCTTCCACAATAATGTGATTGTGAAGGAGTATGTCATCCATGCCATGGGTAAGAGGAGGCTGCCTATATGGGGTCCACATATGGTTTGTAAATGTCGGAACGTGATCCAGCCCCTTTTCATATACTTCTCTTCCTGCAGGATATAAGACGTCTCATACCACCCCAGTTCATTGGTACTATGCATGTGAAGCCGATTGCTGCAGGCACCAAGACAGTAGCCCTGACTTTTTCAACTGATTCTCTGTCCACTACTTTGCTGTATCTGGCAGGATGGCTGACATTGGGTCTCCCAGGCCGTGACCAAAAGAACATTAGTGGGTGTCTGTGTTCCTTAGATTGGGACCTGCGTCTTACCCTGTCCTGACATTCCCCATTTCCACTGCCAGATCATCAGTAGGGACCTGTGGCCCAATCCCATGAAGTGCTATGTGAAGAGCAAGGTACCGCAGGAGGAATCTCACAGGAAGACTGTGTCGAGCCTGGGGCGGGACAGGCAAACATGTGCTGTCAGGAATCTGGGGCATTGATTTCTCCAGTGCAGAAACTGAGGCTCAAAGGAATGCAACCAGAGCTAGCAGGTCAGGAGGGCAGCAGGATGACATAGGGAGCCTGCATAACAGCAGGGCATATTCCGTTCTGACTAGGGAAACTTATGGTGGATGAAGCAATGAGAATGTGCAGAGTCACTCAGAATAAGTGGTCACTCGTTAACTCCCCTTCTCAGTCCTCTCATGTCCTGGCCATCTACCCCACTCTCAGGCCCCCTACCACCTAATGACAGTATGGCTGGCAACATGTTCTTCCTACCACCCATTACACAAGTTTCGGTAATCCTCTTCATGAGTGAGTTCGCCCTGTGAGGTCCAGATTTTCATTTTGCATCATCATAGCTGCTGGGAACATCCTTAGGGGTCTCTTTTGCCTCCCACAGTGATAGCAAGAATTCTGGCAATTGAAGATAGAGAGATAATGGGGGTGGGGATATATTGCACCATGGCAAGTAATACATCATGGAAAGAGTCCTGACCACTTTTTCTGGCCAGAGCCTTGACAATTAAAAATCTCTGTTATTTCCCAGGAGAGATAAATGTTCACATGTGTGTGGGTTTTACTTGGTGTGAGTGTGTGTGTGCGTGCACCCTCAAGTCTGTGTCCATGGGAAATGCCAGATCTTGCAAAAATTATGACAGATATTCCACCTTACCAAAAATAGTGGGAAACCTAAGAACCTGTTTCAGATGGAGATATGTTTTAAACAACATTGTTTTCATGCACAGGAAATGAATGAGGAGCCTTCTGGGGGTGAGACCTGTAGAACCCGAGATATCCATAAGTCTGGAGACTACTGAAGGAGAAATAAACAGCATCCAGTGTGCATGTCTGTGCTTTGTTTTCACATGTGAATGTGCTGAGTCAAGGAAAACCAAACTCTCTTTATGCTGTTTAACCCACTGCCTAGGCATTACCAACCCTTAGGTGAGGGGGAATATGGGCTTGCAAGTTGTAATGAGGGGCAAGATATCTTTTGGGATTTCTTCAGAATACATGATTCTTCCTGTGTGGTGGGACTAGGAATGATAGCAGAAAGAAGAGAAAGGTCAGTAATCGGGTATAGCATTTTCCTAATGGTAAATAAGAACATTGAAGGAGTGGGAATGGTTGAGCAGGGAAGCAGTTACATATCCGGTGGTCAATATTGTCAGACGATGGTTCTCCGATTATGCTCCCTGTTCATGTCATTGCACTCACGGACAGCATGCAATGAGGCGTGAATCTCAATGTCCATTTCACGGTTGATCAGAGTGCCCTCCTTTAGTAATGGGACACCACCATATTTGTTGAGATGACCGTCCTGTCTGGGCCAGAGTTGTAAGCAACATTTAGGTAACGGAGGGAAAAAGTACATAGCAGCAATGTGGGAGAGCATGGCTGAGGCATGTGTGGACGCCACAATGATGGGGCTTTTCTTTGGGTCAGGGCCTACAAGTGATAGTATCAGTTGGCAGGGGAACCGTGTAAATCCAGGATCCTCCTTTCAGTATGGATGGCTCACGTGAACCTCAGTAGTTTTTCTATGGTGCCATTTTAGGACCAAAAGATGCAGGCAGAGGTGAGGGAAGCAGGGTGTTAGGTTGCTTACTGGGCAATAGGCAGCTTACACATCCATGTGTCCCGTGTCCTCCGTTGACACCATTGTTAGTGTTCTTGATTTTAAGAGGGCTGAAGCCTTTTCCCCAGACCCTCTATCAGGAGGACAGCCCAAATGTTAAATAACAGCCATAGGACTATATGTTTCTCATGTACACAGCAGTGAGAGAGTCCCTCCTCAGTGAACAACCGTGCACGTAAAGTGTCAGGCACAGGACAGCCAAAATTATGGTCCTTTTTTGCGTCCTTCTCAACCTTCTGTGCATGATGCTTGTAGAAAGACATGGAGCATAGACAGAGCACGTGTTTTGAGCCTCACCCGGGAAGTGGCAGTCTCTCAGGTGGATCCCTGCCCAGTGGGTGGCTGCTGCCTTGTAACACCTGTATAGGACTGACTCTGCCCGAAAGGGAGGAGGGGCACTTCAGCCAACCCCCGCCATCCACAACGTTCTTCTCTTTTACTAGACATAGTGTCCCCAAGGCAAACATGTCTGAGGGTGTCCAGATGTTCCCCATTATACCAGGAAATACTGGTTTTCCTGATCTGAGAAGAAGAAGGAATCACCTTTTAGGACACGCATGCTGCAAGAAAGCCTTGAGCATGTCCCAGGAACAGGAGAAGCACATCATTTTATGGCAAGAATGGAGAGATTGGGAGAGGTTTCTGAGAATGAAAGTCTATAAGAAAACAGCTAGAATTCAAAGACGTGACAGTTTCTTACTGTCTGAGTTTCTGGACTGTTGACTTATTTTCTAGCAGATGCAGCACATCTATTTGTGTTGGTTTCTCACACTGATGGTTCATTTCAGCGGATGGTTATGTTGGGGGTTGCAACTCACAATCCTTCCTGTAAGTGACACCAAGATTTGCTGTGTGGAAGCTCTCCTATCTGGATGCCTTCTCTCTTTCTTTCAATGAGATTTTCCTTTATGAATTTTCCCATTCCCCACCCGCAGTGGATGAAGACCTTTCTCTCAAGAATGGCTGATCAAGGTCAGGTTCTTCATATTTCCTGGCCTTTGGGACCACCTGGTCCACATGGACCTTGCCCTGGTGCCACAACCCCATCAAAGGAAACCTGTTTCTATTGAAAGCTAACAGGGAGGAATACCATGATTGTTTCCCCGTTTGGCAACAGCTGTGCCCATGGGAGCCTTTCACAACTCACACAGTGAAATTCCCCTCAATCTGAACTCTCAGCTTCCTCCGAGTGACACTTTGTAAGTACCCCTTACAAGTCCTTTGTCCACTAAGCAATATTATTCATCTCCTTTTTTTGTGGCTTAACCAGAGTTAACAGTGCACAAGGGTAATGACTGCTCTTCCCAAATGAACAACTTTTGTGCTTTAGGGTTTGGCAGGTGAAAGACTGTTGTCATTTTGGTTCAAGACATTCAATAGTGCCCTTAGCATATTGAGACAAGTCTGAGAACTAGGGTGTTATGCATGATGTAAGTGGTGTAAAAGCATCGCAGCCACAGAGACTTGGTGAAGCCTCTGGCTGAATTGTTATGTTCCTGGCACTCTACGGAGTGGGAGAGGGGTCTTAGGTAGGGGTAAACCTTTCTGACAAATCCTTTCCAAAGAAGACCACGGGTCTTTCCAGAAGTGAAGATTTCCAATCATTAGATTTCCTTTTTTCCCCACTATGGTCAATTTGGTGCATTCTCCATCTTTTTTATATATTAATTTCTGTTGAAGATCCCTTGAGCATGACGGAAGTCAGGGGATCAGGTTATTTGTGAAGGATTCAAGTTAACGGCATTGTCATGATGGGTTTTTAGAAATTACAAGTGAATACTGAGCATAGTATGGAATGTTGTGAATGTGTTAATGGGAGCCATCATTGAACCATGAAAACACACATTGATCAGAAAATTCTAGATCAGGTTGTCTACTTCCCGTACATACTATATGGATTCGAATGGTCATCATTCAGCTCTAATATGTCAAGAGGACTTTTGTCACTGGAGGACAGGTGAAAGATATAAAGATCCAGGATATTAATTTGAAAAATGCAGTAGGCGAGAGGATTTCAGGCGAGGGGACAATTAACTTCAAATGGGTGAGCATGGTGAAAATATTTGGAAAGCTCTTATTGTACACTGCAAGGATATAAAAGAACACTGTGGTTATTTTTCACTGGCCTTTACCCAAATGCAGTGGCAGGAATGGCTCTGAGGTAAGGGGTGGTTTCCTTGTTCCTCAGCTTTAGCTAATAGCCTGAAAGGCTGGGGTCATTGTGGGACTCCATAGTTTGGGGTAGTTATTCTCAGGGCATGCCCTTCCTCTGCACATGACACAGGGTAGGAAGTTGATCATTAAAATATCCAGGGAAGATGGTATTGAAGATATTCTTCTGGGTTCCAAAGGCTGTGCACATCGGTACTGTGCCATGCAAGAGATGACTGCATTCTAACTTGTAGAGTAGGCAACTATCACTAGGAAACCTTGTAACTGGCACTGAGTTTATGGTTTGGGGAAGTTCAGGATGCTAAGAAGGGCTTGTGAATCCCAATACTGTTCTTCGTCCCATCAGGGGCATCAAATTCAACTGTGAGCAATCTGATTTTCTTTGGACATTGGCCCCTTCAAGAACAAGTCCTAAAACGTGTAAACACTGTACTTCTGTGAGTAACATGAAGAAGGAGTGCACAGAAGGTAATCATGCATGCATTAGGTCACATTAGGGCTGGCAGGAAGGTGTATGTCACCCAGTGAGACCTGAAGATGTGTGAACAGGCCGAGTGAATACCTGAGGAGCCCTGAGGCATTGCTGCCAAGGTTTGTTTAGTTTCATACTGAGTCAAAGATGAAGAGGTATTGGCTGGCCCTTTCAAATGCAATAATAAAAATGAACTGCATAAATCAATGAGAGTGAAAACTTTGCTTTCAGTAGGAATGGATGTCAGGACCCGTAGGAGTAACAACTGCAAGGTGCCAAGAAATAACACAGTTTAGTGCTCAGAAGTCTGTGATAAAACTTCACCCACTCTATCGGGGCATTCTTGAAGGCAAAGGGGGTCAGAAAATCACAGGACCTCGTACAGGAGACAATAGCTTCTCATCCTTATATTACCCTGTTATGGGCTTGGTACCTATAAATAAGGGCATCCTTGTTTATTGTGCTTGGACTAATTCTGCACAGTGGTTTTGAGAATTCCACTTGAATCTGAACAGGAAATTCACTGTGAATTCTGGAAAGTCAGTTGCAGTGTTTCCTGAAATAGAGGATGATAGCTGATCCAGCATGAGCAGATGACCAGTGTTCTCAAATGGAGCTCTAGTGACATCAGCAGTGGAGCAAATGAAGGATGTTGACAGCTCCTTGAAGTACCTGATTGAGTAGTTTGACTGCTAGTGTCAAATACTCGTCTCACTTAGGGGAAAAAATTCCAGCATGATGCATCTCTGAGATTGCCTCAGATGGAGGTCTCTGGTTGAGTTAGTGAAAGACTTTTTCATAGTCATGAGGTCTAGACAACCACTTAGTTGGCCATTGGTTTCACAATAGTTGTGCCCTGCCTGGGTCCAGGTTTCTCTCCAGATTCCAGTCATTCCCTGACATAAGGCAGAACACCTGGAAATGTGCCCATATACGCACGCAAGTATGTCACTGATGCATGAGTGTACACATCAATAGCGTGTGTATGTGTACATATGGATATCTGTGGCAAGGGCACTTACCTATCCATGCGTATTTGTACACATAAAACGTGAAAACTCTTATAGAAAAGTACATGAAATTCAGGCCTCTGAACACTACCAGATGCCATAGATGTGAACAGCAAAAACACTAATGCAGCACCATGTGATTGCCAACACACTGCAGCCTTGTCTCTTGATCCCTCCTGGGGTAGAACAGGGAACAGGAACCAACTCTGTTGGCAGACAGATCCCATATGCATAATGGAATGCTTCCAATTGTCATATGCAAGAGTGGCAGAAACCCCACATCAGCAACATTCATGATCTTTTCAAGTGAATGAGAAACTTTCTACCCAGAGGAGTCCACTATACAAGATAAATGTGTTTTGTAATGTTGGGGATGCCAACGTATATTCCAGAAGAACCACTTGCCACAAACTTACATTGCTGGTCTGAAATAACATTCCTTTCTTTGATCACAGCTTTGGGAGGTCAGCCTTATGGACCTGCACAACCTTCTCCTTTCCCTCTTATGTGATAACAGGGCTGGAAGCAGCATTGGCTGGAAGCAGTCTCTTGTTGCACGCTGCCCAAGAGCAAGAACCACACACACTAGAATATGTGTTTGGACACTACTCCGTTCCCTGTACCTCAGCAGTGAAGCTGTGAATGTGTCTGTGCTGCAGAGTAGGGAGCGGTGCTGCTCATCCCAGAGGCTCTACCAAGGGATGGACACTGCATTACCCATGACAGAGAGAGCGTGTCCCTCTTCCCCTCTTCCGACTTCAAGACTGAGTGTTGGGTGGTGATGTGGCCCTGCAGGAGGGACTTTTGCCAGTGTTGGTAGAAACTGTCAGTGAAAGGAAGGCAGCTGTTTGGTATGCCCCATGTAAGATGGAGCTTACAAATGTGTAAGCACAGAGAGCCTCCGGTTCTGTTAGTGTACCTCAGTGGATGCCAGTCTCAGAGGACAAGAGGTCTTATTTCTGAAGACTCTAAATGACTACAGCTCATAGAAAAACTGAGGTGGTGGATGGAACACGAGGGAGGGTCAGACAGAAAGACTGTGAGGGAAACCATGATATCCTCAAACAAGAGGTAGAAAGAAGAATGGGCAGAGGAAGAGGAGATTGAGCGTGAGGGAGAGAAAAAAGAATGCAGGGAGGCAGGGATGGGTGGCGGAATGAAAGAGAGTGATGGAGGAGGGAAGAAAAACAAGGGATAGACACACAGAATGAGCCTTTTAATATTATGCTTCTTTTGTTTTGAGCCCATGAGTTCAATCCTGCAAGAATTAAGGTTACAGTAATCTACACCGAGAAAACTTACTAGGGTTTGCAGCTTGGCCCTCAAATATCACTTCTAACAGATATCCTGAGCTAGCCTCCACTTTTCTCCTGGTCTCTTTCATGAGAGTGCCCTGTGATCGAATCAATCTGGAACAGGAAAAGTAAAACTGGTACAGGAGTGCGATGTGGTAGTAGAAATCTGAGCTTAGCGTTCTTAGAGTCCCAGGAAGTGGTGCCTGTGTCTAGAAATACACTAAATGTCAGGAGTTTCATAAGAATTTCTGGAGGTGGATGTTGGAAGAGGTGGGGCTGTGAGTTCTGACACCAGCACCTGTGTGAGTTGCCCTGCTGTCCAGTGGGAGACCCACAGTCCTGCCTTTGATTGGTGGAGATGTGTGCCTTCAGAGTGCTTGTTCCACCATGGTAGCTTGAGAACTGGTGTTAGAAAACTTGAGCATGTGGCCTCGCTTCCGGAGTAGTGTGTGTAAAGGCCCATCTCCAGTCCTCTGACCACTCATTCTACCAGATTCAGTCGGCTTCCCGTGTGTCTTTTCTCCTTCTTCTCCTTCACTGCTGCACAGCTCAAGGCCATGGCCCTATGGTGAATGAGACAGGTTCTTAGTAAGGTCAGGTGATCCAGGCATTCAGGCATGCATTAAGTCTGAGAGAGTTCCTTCAGGAATCCTGGGCCCTGGGGCCTCTGGGTACAGTGTGGTCTGTGGTGACACTGAGGACCACATTAGTTGGGAGGGCAGCAGAGGTATTGGTCTTCAGTTTGAAGACTGTGCAGGAATGACAGCCCTTGGATTCCAGATGGAGGCAGTGCCAGTTGTACTAGATATCATGCAGGTGGTTGATGAGGTGACCCAGGAATTTGTGGGGGCCTGCGGGATAGTCGGGAGGCAAAGGAGTTGGGCTAGATGGATTTGGTGAAAACCAGAACAAGGCTGTGGGGTGGGAGGACCAGGGTCATGCGGAGGTCAGGAGGAGACTCTGGGAGCCAGAGCTGGTCTGGGTTTGCTGTCCTCTGGCCGGTGGCCATTTCCTACTGGTGGTGCTAGAAGTCCTTCAGCTGGAAATGGAGCCAGTAAATAAGCAACCAAGGAAACATCATGGTGCTTCATAATGATTCTGAGTCATCCTGATACTCAATATAGTCCCCTGATTTTCCTGAGAATGTGTTTGTGCTCCGTGTGCTTTTGTATTCTGACAAGTCTTTGGAGTTTTAAGTGTTCCCTGGTATTTTGGAGCATGGTAGCCTAGTCCTGACAGTTCCCTCATCAATGTGAACGACTCTAGTGTTTTTGACTGCCTGCTGTTTGACCCTGAAGTACAATATGCCTCATGGGTAGACAGTGCTGTTTACTGAATGCTCTTTCCTAGAGATGATGCCTCTGGTGTATACGGGATGAGCCCTTATCATCCTGATCTTTTACTGTTGTTCCAGGCTGGGCAGTGCTGGTTTTGAGCACCGATTCTGTCCCTGAGATCCCCAGGAATTGCTAATAGTTCCCAGGACGTCATCAATGGTGCCAGGTGATTCTCAGACCCCTTGGGTCCTGATGGCCTGTGGTGGAAGAAAGACCTCAGGGGTTCATGAAAATATTCAGATAAACCTCAATGTATTTGTTTTTTTTCAGGGCCTCCTGTGAGGTGTGATAGCTGACTAGTGATGTCCTGTAGGTTCTCTTTATCCTGACATGTCTCTAGTTGTCCTTAGTATATCCTCATTTTCCTGAGGACATTGAGATTGTTTTCTGTGCCCTGGCAGTCATGATAGCATTCTGACCCTGCTCAGATTCTCATGTTATTCATGAGGGACTCCTGCCAGTATTATCAGTTTCCTGACAGTCTGATGTACCTCCTGAGTGAACTGGAGGCTAACTGATGGTGACAAGTGCCCCTGTTTGTCCTGATAGTTAGCGGTGGTCATTACAAAGTCCTGAAGATCCTTAGCACTTTCTGTAGTCATGAAAACTGGCTGATAGTTCAAGGTGTCCCGAGTACGTCATACTGCCTCATCATGTTTTTCTTTGTTACTGGTTTACCTGACAGTATCCTATATGTTCTGGATGCCTTTCGATTGTCCTGAATGTAGATAGGTTTTCTGTAGTGCATGTCTATCTGTCAGGAAGTTGTACTTGTGTTGAGTCTCCCAGTTTGCCTCTAGATGTTCCTATGTATTCCCTAGTGTTGACAGTCACCCTCGGTGAACTTGACACTCCTGGCAGTTTTAATAGCGGTCTGGTGATCCCCATAGCCTGAGTAATCTCATAGGAACCTGATTTTTTTGGATGTCTCCACATGGTCATGAGGTTACTCTCAAAGTTTTTATATGTCCATGGTGGTCCTTAGTGGTCGCTGGATTTCCTGATAATTGTTGGGTGGGCCTCAGCTCATCACAGTGCTCCTGAATGTCAAGGGAACAACCAACATGTCCTGAAGTATCCTATTAATGTGAGAGTCATCCTGTAAATTTTCAAGTGTCTGAATATCTCTTAGTAGTCCTGGACATCTTACTGCCATGAACACTCCAGTGGTCCTATACCACCATGTTACTTTTGAGCATGTAATGCTTTTTATGAGCTACCCTAAGTAACCTGGGAATTCCCTGCTTTGCCTGGAAGTCTTATGGTAATGCAATAGGCTGCTGGTTGGATTAATGCCCATATGTGGTTTCAATAGCCACCAAGGAGCTCTGGGTGAGCCTTTAGAAACTGACAGATCCAATATTTACTGGGATAAATGAGGTGTCATTGAGCACTCGCCTGGTTTTGCAGATACATCCCTGTGGTCCTCTTAGATCCCTGGTTGTACTGAGGGACTCTGCTTTGCTGAGCAACCCTATCAAGTCTTGGGCCAATTCTGGAATTCCTGATAATGTGTTGTTTATCTTCAAAATTTTACAGAGTTCCTCTGTGCCTCCTGATGATCCTGACCATTCCTTAGTGTTCCTAGTGTCCTTTACTTCTCCTGAGTAGACCCTGGATTTGTGAGCATACCTGCTTTTTCTGACGTCCTTCATGTCTAAGAGTACTCAGGAGATTCTGAGTTCCATTTGGTTGTACCAAATACCTAGGGAATTTTGACAAACCTCCAGTAGTTCTAAGTGTGCCCTGATTGTCCCGGGTGGCTTCTTGTCACCCTCAGTGTACTCAGTGTACCCACTTGTATGCTTGAACGTTTTCTCCATTTCCAGAGTGTCCCCAACATTTGGATACCTTTGGGTAGTCCTTAAATCATTGTTTATTAATTTTCATAGGATAAAGTAGAGTTTGAAAGCCATTTTATGTTCCACCGGTGTATTTTAATATTGCCTCCATATTCCTGAGAGAATGTTTGACATTGAGCACATTCTGATGGTCCTTCACTGTCTCAAGATGGCATACATGCACATGTAATACTGAAACTACCTTGCATGTACTAATTGTTCCCTGGTTATCTTGCATGACTTTTGGGGGTCCTTAGTGCCTCCTTGTGTTTCTAAATGTCTTGTGTTTCTGAATAAGCTTTGGTGGCCATTAGTTTATTTTCACTTTCATGATATCTCACTGGTAATAAAGAGAGTCCCCTGGATAATTTTATATTGCCCCAGTGTTTTTAGAGCTGACAATGTGTCAAAGTCATGTTCTCATTTTTTGATAATGCTCATGTGGGTTTGAAAGATAGCTAATAGTCCTGAATGTCCAGAATATCCCTAGGTAATCTTGAGTGCCCACTGCTGGAGCTGGTTGTGTGTTTCTAGATTTCAGAACATATTTGGTGTCCTGGGTGGTACTGAGTTATCCTGAGGGATATCTGGTGTCCACTTCTTTCCCTGCTTATCCAAAAAAGCCCCTGAGAGGTCTTATTTTATTTTATTATTTTAAGTAAATTTTATTGGGGTGACAAATTTTAGTAAAGTTACATGGGTTTCAGGTGTTCAATTCTGTTATATTGTCTATACATCACATTGTGTGTTCACCACCCAGAGTCAGTTCTCCTTCCATCACCGTATATTTGATCCCTTTTACCCTAACTGCTATTCCCCTTTCTGCTTACACTCTGGTAATAACTAAAATATTGTCTATGTGTAAGATTTACTGTTTCTCTGTTTATGTCTCTTGTTCCTTGTTGTTTTCAGTTCTATATACCACATGTCAGGGAAATCATGGTTTTCAACTTTTTCTGTCTGACTTATTCGCTTAGCATTATAATCTCAGAATCCATCTATATTTGTGGAAATGGCACAATTTGTTTTTCTATGAGGAAACGCTATTTTTTAAATTTTATTTTATTAAATTTATTGGGGTGACAATTGTTAGTAAAATTACATAGATTTCAGGTGTACAATTCTGTGACTCTTTTTCCTTTTTTTTTTTTTTACTTTTATTTTATTACATTTATTGGGGTGACAATTGTTAGTAAAATTATATAGATTTCAGGTGCACAATTCTGTATTACATCATCTATAAATCCCATTGTGTGTTCATCACACAGAGTCAGTTCTCCTTCCAACACCATATATTCTATCCCCCTTACCCTTATCTCCCAGCCCCACCCCCCGCCACCGTTACCCTCTGGCAACCACTAAACTATTGTCTGTGTCTATGAGTTTCTGTTTCTCATTTGTTTGTCTTGTTCTTTTGTTGTTTTTGGTTTATATACCACATATCAATGAAATCACATGGTTCTCTGCTTTTCTGTCTGACTTGTTTCGCTACTCTCAAGATCCATCCATGTTGTCACAAATGTTCCTATATCATCTTTTCTTACTGGTGGAATAGTATTCCATTGTGTATATATACCACAACTTCTTTATCCATTCATCTATCGAAGGACATTTTTGTTGTTTCCATGTCTTGGCCACCGTAAACAAAGCTGCAATGAACATCACAGCACACGTGTCTTTATCTCTAAATGTTTTCAGATTTTTGGGTAGATACCCAGGAGAGGGATTGCTGGGTCATATGGCAATTCTATTCATAATTTTTGAGGAACCTCCACACTGCCTTCCATAACGGCTGCACCAGTCTGCATTCCCACCAACAGTGTATGAGGTTCCTTTTCTCCACAGCCTCTCCAACATTGTTACTATTTGTCTTGTTGATGATAGCCATTCTGACTGGGGTGAGGTGATATCTCATTGTGGTTTTGATTTGCATTTCTCTGATGATTAGTGATGTTGAGCATTTTTTCATATGTCTATTTGCCATTTGTATGTTCTCTTTGGAGAAATGTCTCTTCCAGTCCTCTGCCCATTTTTCAATTGGGTTGTTTGTTTTTTTGTTGTTGAGTTGCATGAGTTCCTTGTATATTCTGGATACTAGCCCCTTATTGGAGGCACTGTTTGCAAAAATCTTCTCCCATTCAGTTGGTGGCCTCTTCATTTTGTCAATGGTTTCTTTTGCTGTGCAGAAGCTTTTAAGTTTCATATAGTCCCATTCGTTTATTTTTAGCTTTTACTTCCATTGCCTTTGGAGTCAAATTCATAAAATGCTCTTTGAACCCAAGGTCCATAAGTTTAGTACCTATGTTTTCTTCTATGCAGTTTATTGTGTCAGGTCTTATGCTTAAGTCTTTGATCCATTTTGAATTAACTTTGGTACATGGTGACAAATAGTCCAGTTTCATTCTTTTGCACGTGGCTATCCAATTCTCCCAGCACCATTTATTGAAGAGGCTGTCTTTGCTCCATTGTATGTTTTTAGCGTCTTTGTCAAAAATTATCTGTCCATATTTATGTGGTATTATTTCTGGGTTCTCAATTCTATTCCATTGGTCTATGTGTCTGTTTTTCTGCCAATACCATGCTGTTTTGATTATTGTAGCCCTGTAGTACAAGCCAAAGTCAGAGAGTGTGATACCTCCATTATTCTTCTTTTTTCTTAAGATTGCTTTGGCTATTCGGGGTCTTTTGTGGTTCCATACGAATATGATAATTTTTTTGTTCTATTTCTTTAAAATATGCCATTGGGATTTTGATGGGGATTGCATTGAATCTGTATATTGCTTTGGGTAATATGGCCATTTTAACTATGTTGATTCTTCCAATCCATGAGCACGGGATGTCTTTCCATTTCTTTGTGTCTTCTTCAATTTCTTTCAAAATGTCTTATAGTTTTCAGCATATAGGTCTTTCACATCCTTGGTTAAGTTTATTCCTAGGTATTTTATTCTTTTTGCTGCAATTGCAAAAGGAATTGTTTTTTGTATTTCTTTTTCTGAGATTTCATTGTTAGTATATAGGAAGGCAATGGACTTTTGTGCATTGATTTTGTAGCCGGCAACTTTACTGTATTCGTTGATTGTTTCTAATAGCTTTTTGGTGGAGTCTTTAGGGTTTTCTATATATAGCATCATGTCATCTGCAAAAAGTGATAATTTAACTTCTTCATTCCCAATTTGGATGCCTTTTATTTCTTTCTCTTGCCTGATTGCTCTGGCAAGGACTTCCAACACTATGTTGAAAAGCAGAGGTGATAGGGGACATCCCTGTCGTGTTCCTGAACGTAGAGCAAAGGGCTTCAGTTTTTCTCCATTAATTATGAGATTAGCAAGGGTTTGTCATATATGGCCTTTATTATGTTAAGGTATTTTCCTTCTATACCCATTTTATTAAGTGTTTTAATCATAAATGGATGTTGTATCTTGTCAAATGCTTTTTCTGCATCAATTGATATAATCATATGATTTTTGTCCTTTATTTTGTTTATGTGATGTATCACATTGATGGATTTGCGGATGTTGAACCATCCTTGTGCCCCGGGGATGAACCCCACTTGGTTGTGATGAATAATCTTTTTAATGCATTGTTGTATTCGATTTGCTAGAATTTTATTTAGGATTTTTGCATCGGTATTCATTAGAGATATTGGTCTATAGTTTTCTTTTTTTGTGCTGTCCTTACCAGGTTTTGGTATCAGGGTAATGTTGGCCTCATAAAATGAGTTGGGGAGTACTGTCTCTTCTTCAATTTTTTGGAAGAGTTTGTGCAGAATTGGTATTAGATCCTCTTTGAAGGTTTGGTAGAATTCACTAGTGAAGCCATCTGGTCCCGGACTTTTGCTTTTGGGAAGGTTTTGGATGACTGATTCAATTTCATTACTGGTGATCGGTCTGTTTAGATTTTCCAGTTCTTCATGGTTCAGCCTTGGAAGGCTATATGTTTCTAAGAACTTGTCCATTTCTTCTAGGTTGTTGAATTTGGTGGCATATAGTCCTTCATAGTATTCTTGGATGATGCTTTGTATTTTTGTGGTGTCCGTGATAACTTCCCCTTTTACGTTTCTGTTTTTGTTAATCAGTGTCTTCTCTCTTTTTATCTTAGTAAGTCTAGCCAAGGGTTTGTCAATTTTGTTAATCTTTTCAAAGAACCAGCTCTTTGTCATATTAATTTTTTCTATTGTCTTTTTGTTCTCTATTTCATTTAGTTCTGCTCTAATTTTTGTTATTTCCTTTCTTCTGCTGACCTTGGGTTTTACTTGTTCTTCTTTTTCTAGTTCTTTAAGGTGTAACATGAGGTTATTTATTTGGGAGTTTTCTTGTTTCTTGAGATAGGCCTGTAATGAGATAAATTTCCTCTTAAAACTGCTTTTCGCTGCATCCCAAAAATTTTGGTAGGATGTATTTTCATTGTCATTTGTTTCTATGTATCTTTTGATCTCTCCTCTAATTTCTTCTTTGACCCAGTCCTTCTTTAAAAGTATGTTATTTAATCTCCATGTATTTGTGTTTTTTCCGCTTTCTTTTTACAGTTGATATCCAATTTCAAAGCCTTGTGATCAGAGAATATGCATGGTATGATTTCAATCTTCTTAAATTTGTTGAGACTGATTTTATGTCCCAATATATGGTCTATCCTTGAGAATGTTCCATGTACACTAGAAAAGAATGTATAGTCTGATGTTTTAGGATGAAGTGCTCTATAAATGTCAATTATGTCCATTTCATCTAATGTGTCATTTAGGGCTACTATTTCGTTATTTATTTTCTGTTTGGATGATCTATCCATAGCTGTCAATGATGTATTTAAGTCCCCTAGTATAATTGTATTTTGGTCAATTTCTCCCTTTTTTCTGTTAGTAGTTGCTTGGTGTATTTCGGTGCTCCCTGATTGGGGGCATAAATATTGATGACTGTTATGTCTTCTTGTTGTGCAGTCCATCTTCACCATTATGAAATGTCCATCTTTGTCTCTTGTTATCTTTTTCACCTTGAAGTCTGTTTCATCTGATATCATTATGGCTACACCTGATTTTCTCTGGGTTCCATTTGCTTGGAGTGTCAATTTCCACCCTTTCACTTTGAGTCTATGCTTGTCCTTGTAGCTGAGATGTGTCTCTTGGAGACAGCATATGGTTGGGTTTAGTTTTTTGATCCAATCTGCTACTCTGTGCCTTTTTATTGGTGAGTTCAGTCCATTTACATTTAGGGTGATTATTGATATGTGAGGATTTCCTGTCATTCTATCTTTAGTTTTCTGGTAAGGCTGTGTCTCCATTGTTTCTTTGCCTTTTGTTGTTGTCTATTATTTCTGTGTGGTGGTATTCTATGATGTTTCCTCTGTTTCTTCTTTTATTTCAGTATATATTTCAATTCTGGATTTATTTTGAGTGGTTACCCTTAAGTTTATGTAAAAGAAAGTTTGATATTTAGAGTATTCCATTTTCTTCAGCACGCTTACTTTCTCCATTCCCATATTCCGGTTCAGGCCTTTACTCTCCCCTTTTTGAGTTTTGTTTCCACAAATTGTCCCTGTTGATGGTGGTCGAATAGCCTCCTTTAGTATTTCTTGTAGTGCAGGTCGTATTAGAAAATTCCTCAGCTTCTGTATGTCTGGAAAGGTCTTTATTCCTCCTTCATATCTAAAGGATATCTTTGCTGGATATATTATTCTTGGCTCATGGTTTCTCTCTTTCAATAGTTTGAATATTTGGTTCCACTCCCTCCTGGCTTGTAGAGGTTCTGCTGAAAAATCTGATGATAATCTAATGGGCTTTCCTTTGTAAGTTACTGTCTTCTTTTCCATGGCTGCCTTGATGATTCTTTCTTTGTTGTTGATTTTAGACAGCTTCAATACAATGTGCCTTGGAGAAGGTCTGTTGGGATTGAGGTAACTAGGTGTTCTATTTGCTTCTTGGATTCGAGGGTCCAGTTCTGTCCACAAATTTGGGAAGTTCTCATTGACAATTTGTTTGAATATATTCTCTGTTCCCTTCTCTCTTTCTTCTCCTTCTGGTATGCCCATTATTCTTATATTGCTCTTTCTGATGGAGTCAGAAAGTTCTTGTAGAGTTCTTTCATTTCTTTTAAGTCTCAAGTCTCTTTCTTGTTCTATTTGTGTCATTTCCAGGTTTCTATCTTCGATGTCACTGATTCTTTGCTCCATCTGGTCAACTCTACTACCTAAGCTGGTTATTTCATTCTTAATTTCTTCTATTGAGTTCTTAATCTCCAGAAATTCTATTTGGTTCTTTTTTAAGATTTCAATCTCTTTCGTAAAATGCTCATGCTGTTCTTTGATTCAGTTTCTGAGTTCCTTTAACTGCCTATCTGTGTTTTCTTGTATCTCGTTGAGTGTTTTCAGAACTGCAATCTTGAATTCTCTGTCATTTAAGTCACATATTTCTGTATCTTTAAGTGCCTTCTCTGGAGATTTTTCACTTTCTTTCTGAGCTATCTTGTTGCCTTGGTTATTCATGGCGATTACTGGTTTACTATTTCTCTTCCTAGACATCTACAGGAGTGACTTCTGCAACAGGTTGATAGCGGTCTTTCTTTGTTTGCCAGTACTTGTTGGTAGAATGTTTTATTATTTCTCCAACTGCAACTTATTTTTCTTCTCCCACACAGTAGTGCTATGTTTTCTCTGCACTATTCCAACTTCTCACACAATGGGGGGATTCCCTGGGAGATGGGCTTCTCCTCTGTTAATAGTTCGTCTAGGTCACAGGGCACAGTGTCCCGGTGGGTATGCGGAGAGCTTTTGATGTTCCAAAGCTCTTCCAGCTCCTGATTCAGAGCCTGTATATTTCAGCAGTTCTGTTTACTCCTGCAGGGATCCGCTTAGATAGGTGGGGTCAGGGGCGGGGTGAGTTGTGAGAGGTGGCCCAGAGCAATTGCGGCGACCACCACCACAGCCAGTCCTGCTTCCAGAGCTCTCTCCCCTTTGCTGGAACTAGTTGGGCTGTGAATTTGTGTTTGCGGCCCACAGTTCTCAAAACATCAAATTTTCTGTTGTTTTGATCTGACACTGCTACTGTTTCGCTTCTAGCACCCGGCAGGTGGGGGCGGGGCGAGCTCTGGGAGGGGAGGGAGGGGGCGGCTAGTCTCAGTGCCTAAGGCTCCGTTCTCTGCTCGGCAGTGCGGGCTTAAACCACCGTTTTCAGCCTTTTTCCCTCAGTCTTTTCTCCGAGGTCTCTGCCGTGTGCGTTGGGTTCAGCCGTGTTATATGCTGCCCCCTCAGCGCTGTGGAGCCCTGGCGGAGCCCTAGCAGTCCGATCTCCCGCAGCTGCGGTAGTTCCGGGAAGCAGCAAGTTCAGTGCACTGAGCTAGGTCTGCGTCCTGCGCCCGTGCGGCTCCGTCTCCGTGGGCTTCTCCCTTTCCTCCTCCCTCCACTCGCGCGAATCTCCCACCTGTAGGTGATTTCAGTCGGTAGTGGGCCTCTTCGTGTTGCCTGTCTGCTGTGAAGGGAGTCCTTTGTGGAGTTTTTGTTGTTCAATTCTTTGTAAATTCCAGGGGAGATTTACAGAGGCTCACCTCACTCCGCCATTTTTCCGGAAGTCCCCTCATATATCTTTAAGGATGAAGGTTTTCAGTTTTTTTTGGTTAGATACCCAGGAGACAAATTGCTGGTTCGTATGGTAATTCTATTCTTAATTTTTTCAGGAAACTGGGCACTGCCTTCCATCACACCTGAACCAATCTATATCCATCCGACAGTGTATGAGTATTCCTTTCTCTCCCTAGCCTCTCCAGCACATGTTATGGTTTGTCTCGTTGATTGCAGTCATTCTAACTGGTGAGAGGTATTATGCCATTGTGTTTTTTATTTGAATTTCTCTGATGATTAGTGTTGTTTAACATTTTTGTATATGTCTATTTGCCATGTGTATGTCTTTCTTGTCTATTTAGATCCTCTGTCCATTTTTAAAATCAGACTGCTTTCTTCTGATTGAGTTGTATGAGTTTCTTATGTATTTTGGATATTAGCCCCATGTTGGAATGGTTGTTTGCAAAAATCTTCTCCCATTCAGTCAGTTGCTTCTTTCTTTCTTTCTTTTTTTTTTTTTGTGTGTGTCAATAGTTTCTTTTGCTTTGCAGAAGGTTTTTACCTTGATATAGCCCCATTTATTCAATTTACCATTTACTTCCTTTGCTTTTGAAGTCAAATTCTTGAAGCCTATTTGAACCCAAGGTGCATTAATTAATACCTATGCTTTTTTTCTATGCAGTTGATTATTCCAGGTCTTTTCTTTAGGCCTTTGATCCATTCTGAGTTAATTTTGGTACACGGTGACAAATAGTGGTCTAGTTTTATTATTTTGCACATGGCTTTCCAAATCTCTCAGTTCTATTTATTGAATAGGCTGTTTTCCTCAATGTATGTTTATGGCTTCTTTGTCAAAATTATCTGCCCATGTTTAAATGTTTGTTTGTTTGTTTTTGTTTGTTTGTTTCCTCTGGTTTCTCGATTCTATTCCTTTGTCTGTGTCTGTTTTTCTGCCAATACCATACTATTTTGATTACTGTTGTACAACCTGAAGTCAGGGAGTCTGTGATACCTCTAGCATTGTTCTTTTTTCTTAGGATTGCTTTTGTTATTCCGGGTCTTTCATGATTCCATCAAATCTGATGATTTATTTTCTGTTTCTTTAAAAAATGCCAATGGGATTTTAGTGGGGATTGCATTAATTCTGTATATTTCTTTGGGAAATATGGACTTTTTAACTATGTTGATTCTGCCCATCCATGAACATGGTATGTCTTTCCATTTTGTGTGTGTGTGTGTGTGTGTGTGTGTGTGTGTGTGTGTGTTCTTCTTAAATTGCCTAAAAATGCCTTATAGTTATCAGTGTATAAATTGTTTACATCCTTGGTTAAGTGTATTCCTAGATATTTTATTAATTTTGTTGCAACTGCAAAATAAATTGTTTTTTTCTAGTTATCTTTCTTACATTTCATTGTACACCTGGAATGCAATGGACTTTTGTATGTTGATTTTTTAGCCAGTAACTTTACTGCAGTCATTTATAATTTCTAACAACTCTACGGTGGATTCTGTTGGGTTTCCTGTATATAGCATCATGTCATCTCCAAAAAGGGGCAATTTAACTTATTCATTCCCAATTTTGATGTGTTTTATTTCTTTCTCGTGTCTGATGGCTCTGGCTAGGACTTTCCATACTATGTTGAATAGCAGAGGTGATAGGAAGCAGCCCTGTTGTGTAACTGGATGTAGAGCAAAGGGATTCAATTTTTCACCATTGATTATCATAATAGCTGAGCGTTTGTCATATGTGGTCTTTATTATGGTAAGGTATTTTTTCTATACAAACTTTATTAAGTGTTTTAATCATAAATAGATATTGTATCTTTTCTGCATCTATTTATATGATCATGTGTTTTCTGTCCTTACTATTTTCTATGTGGTGTATCACATTCATCAATTTGCATACGTTGAACTATCTTGTGTTCCTGAGATGAACCCTACTTTCTTGTGATGAATACTGTTTAATGCATTGTTGCATTTGATTTGCTGGAATACTGTTTAGGATTTTTGCATCTGTATTTATCAGAGATATTGCTCTGTAGTTTTTTGTTTGTTTGTTTGTTTGTTTTGTGTGTGTGTGTGTGTTGTCTTCACCAGAGTTTGGTTGGCCATATAAAATGTGTAAAGAGTATTGTCTACACTTCAAATTTTTTGGAACACTTTGAGTTGCACAGGTATTAGATCCACATTGAATGTTGGGTAGAATTCACTATGGAAGCCACCTGGTCCTGAACTTTTGCTTTTGGGAGGTTTGGATTACTGATTCAATTTTCTAACTGCTCATCGGTTTATTCAGTATTTTCAATTCTTCGTAATTCAGACTAAGCAAGCTGTATATTCCCAAGAATGTGTCCATTTCTTCTAGGTTATTGAATTTAATGGCATATAATCCTTCATAATATTTTTGATTATCATTTGTTTTTCTGTGTCATTTGTAGTACCCTCCCATCTTTCATTTCTTATTTTGTTTATTTATGTATTTTCTCTTTTTATCTTAGTGAGTCTATTTTTATTATCAATTTTATTAATCTCTTCAAAGGACCAGCATTTTTTTTTGCATTATTCTTTCCTACTGTCATCATTTTCTCTATTTCATTTAGTTCTGCTCTGATTTTTATTATCTTCTCCCTTGTGCTGACTTTGGTTTTCATTTATTCTTCTCATTCTACTTCTTTAAAATGTCATGTGAGGTTATTTATCTAGAATTTTTCTTATTACTTGAGATAGGCCTGTAATGATATAAATGTGCCTCTTAAAACTGCTTTTGCTGCATCCCAATATTTTTGGTAGGATGTATTTTCATTGCCATTTGTTTCTATGTAGTTTCGATCAGTGTTCTTGTTTCTTTTTTGACCCAGTCATTCATTAAGAGTACCTTGTTTAATCTCCATACATTTCTGTAATTTTCCTGGTTGCTTTTAGCAGTTGATATTCAATATACTAGTCTTGTGATCAGAGAATATGCTTGGGATGATTTCAATCATCTTAAATTTGCTGAAGCCAGTTTCATGTCCCAATGTATGGTCTATACTTGAGCATGTTCCATGTACACCTGGACAGAACATATAGTCTGATGTTCTAAGATGAAGAGCTCTCTAAATGTCAATTATGTCCATTTAATCTAATGTGTCATTTACTGCTGATATTTCTTTATTTATTTTCTGCTTGGATAATCTATCTATAGGTGTCAATAGTGTATTTAGGTTTCCTACCTAATTGTGTTTTGGTCAATTTTTCCCTTTAGATCTGTAGCAGTTGCTTCGTATATTTTTGTACAACCTGATTGGAGCCATAAATATTAATTAGGGTATGTCTCCGTATGGTGTAGTCGTCTTTACCATTATGAAATATCCATGTTTTTCTCTTGTTACGTGTTTATCCTGCAGTCTGTTTCATCTGATATGGTTATGGTTACACCTGCTTATCTCTGAATGCCATTTATTTGGAGCGTCTATTCCCACCCTTTTAGTTTAGTCTATATTTGTCTTTGTATCTGAAACGTGTCTCTTGGATGAGGATGTGGTTGGATTTTGTTTATTGATCAAATCTGCTACTCTGTGGCTTTTTATTGGTGAGATCAGTACATTTACATTAACAATGATTCTTGAAATAGGAGGACTTCCTATCATTATGTCTGGTTTTCTGATAAGACTGTGTCTCCATTGTTTCTTTGTCTTTTTGTTTTTTTTCCTGTCTATTATTTCCGTGTGGTGCTATTCTATGATTTTCCCTCTGTTTTTCCTTTTTATAATTTATATCATTTAAGGTCTGGATTTTTAAATAGTGGTTACCATTAAGTTTATGTAAAAGAAAGTTTCATATTTACAGTATTCCATTTTCTTCAGCGTGCTTACTTTTGTCCCATTCAGATGTTCACACTATCCCCTTTTGTATTTATTTGCCACAGATTATACATATTCATACTGTGAGTTCATTTCTGTGCTGTAGTAGCAAGTTTTCTTTTCCTCTTTTATTTTTAGTCTTTCTTCTCCTTCTCCTTCTCCTCCTTCTCATTCTTCCTCTCTTCTTTATCCCATATGTTATGTTTAACTGTATAGGTCATTTTTATGTGAATGTTGCCATTTCCTGCTTCTGCCTGTCTGATCCTAATACTAAGCATCATTTTCTATTATTTAGCTATTTTGTTTCAAGTCAAATAGCCTCCTTCAAGATTGCTTGTTTTGCAGGTTGTATGTTAGAAAGTTTCCTCAGCTTCTGTTTGTCTGGAAAGATATTTATTCCTCCTTCATATAATTTATTTGCTGTATACATGATTAGTGGTTCATAATTTCTCTCTTCCCATAGTTTAAATATTTGATTCCACTCTCTCCTGGCTTGTAGAGATTCTGCTGAGAAATCTGGTAAACCTGATGGTCTTTCCTTTGTAGGTTACCATCTTCTTTTCCCTGGCTGCCTTGAGAATTCTTTTTTTGTAGTAATTTTTTGACAGTTGCAATACAATGTGCTTTGAGAAAAGGCCTGTTGGCATTGAAGTAATTAGATGTTCTATTGGTTTCTGGGATTCGAGAATCTAGTTCTTTCCACAAGTTTGGGACATTCTCAACTATTTGCTTCAATATACTCTCTGTTCTCTCCTCCCGTTCTACTTCCTCTGGTATGCAGATTATGTGTATGTTGCTCTTTCTGATGGAATCAGAAAGTTACTATAGGTTTCTTTTCATTTATTTTAAGTCTCAAGTCTCTCATTTCTTCCACCTGTGTAATTTCCAGATTCGATTTTCGATGTCACTGATTCCTTCCTCCGTTGGTCAACTCTACTCCCTAATCTAGCTATTTCATTCTTCATTTCTTTTATTGAGTACTTACTGTCCAGAAATTCTATTTGATTCACTTTTAAAAATTTCAATGTCTCTGTTAAAATGTTGTTTTTTCTTCAATTGTGTTTCTGAGTTCATTAAACTACCTGTCTGTGTTGTTTTGCAACATGTTGAGTTTTTTTTTCAGAACTGAAATTTTGAATTCTCTGTCATTTAGGTCACTGATTTGCATGTCTGTAAGTTCAATTTCTGGAGACTTGTCTTTCTCTTTCTGAGCTGTATTGTCACCTGAACCATTCATGGCAATTAATGAATTGGCATTTCTCTTCCTAGGTATCTACATGTTGTACTACAACAGGTTGGTAGGATGAGTTCGTCTATTGTTTTACACTAGGTGCTGGTAGAATGCTTTATTTTCTCTCTGAGTGAAGCATTTTATTCTGTCTCACACACCGTAGAGTTACATTTTCTCTGCACTGTTCCTGCTTCTCACTCATGGGGGCATACCCTGGAAATTGGGCTTCTATTCTGTGAGTGGGTTACCTGGGTATCAGGGCAGCACATCAGTTGGGGGATATGGAGATATTCTGAAGTACCGAAACTCTTCCTTCATCAGAATCAGGGCCTGTGTGTTTCTCTGGCTGTGTTTACTTTTACAGGGATCTGTCCAGATGGGTGTGGCTGGAGCAGGGTGGGTTGTGAAAGGTGGCTCTGAGCAATGGCATCCATCACCAACACTGCCAGTCTTCCACACAAGGCTCCCTCCCCTTCACCAGAACTAGTTGGACTGTGAGACCATAGCTGGTGGCTGCAGTTCTCAGAACTACCAACTTCTGTTCTTTTGATCTGACACTTTTACTTTCCCACTTCTAGCACTTGCAGGTGTGGTGGGACAAGGTTTCGGAGGGTAGGGAATAGTCAGCTAGGCTTCATGTCTATGCCTTCCATCCTCTGCTTTGCAGTGAAGACTGATCTGCCAATTTCACCCTTCATACTTTAGTCTTTGCTCTGAGAACTCTGCAATGAACTTTGAGTTCAGAGATGTTATATGCTGATCCCTCAGACAGGATTGTGGGTGACAAAGGGTGCACTAGCAGTCCAAATTCTCCCTGGTCCCGACTGTGGTAGCTCCAGAATGCAGGGATATCTGAGCTTCAAGCTCTGGTCGGTGTCCGTCCTACAACCCGTGGGGGTCATATGTTTCCACTCTTCCACATTCTCTCCTCCCCTGCTTGTCCAATTTATCCTTCAGATGTTTTCAGTTTCATGTCCTTAGTCTTGCCTGCCTGCTGCACAGGGGGTCCTTTGTGGGTTTATAGCTGTTCAATTTATTGTAAATTCCAAGGGAGATTTCAAGAGTCTCATTCCATGCCACCATTTCTACATTGCCCTTGCTCCTGAGTGATCTTGATCATGGCCTCCTTATCCTAAGGAATCCTGATTGTCCACAGTGCACTTGGGGTTCTTGTGTGCTTTGTGATTCATAAGGTCCACATCATGTTAAAGGGAGAACCACTATGGCCCTGAGCACCCCTTGTATTTCATTGTTATACCATACTGGTTCTGTTTCTACCACTTTGTTCTCAATGAAATTTCATGATTTTCATAGTGTTTTGGTCATCCTGAATTATTGCTGCTTGTTGTGAGTTTTGCTGCATGGCTTGGCTTGATTACCCTTGCTTATTCCAATGTTTAGTTGGTATTCCTAAGTGCTTTGTGGTGGTCCTCACATATCTCTGATTGTCCTGAGTGACTTTTCTGGTCTGTGATGTCATTGGGTGTTTATGAGTACACCCTGGTGGACATGACGTATCTGTGGGTGTCCTGTATATTTCAAAGAGTTTTGAGCATCCTCTTGCTCATGTTACTTTTTGGTGACTCTGACAGTGTGCTAGTGTCAGTGAACATTTCTTGTTTGTCCTGAGATTTCTCTAATTGTCCTTAAAAGTATGCAGCAGTCCTGAGTGCCACATGGTTCTTCTGAGTTTCCACTGTCCATACTAAATGCACCCTTAATATTCTTTAATTCCTGATTGATGCATGGTATTGGTTCCATTGAATGCCTCTGGGTCATCATTTGAACCCCTTGTGTCGCTTGGTGCCTCCTGATTGTTCTGAAATCTTCCTGTTAGTCCTGAGTTTATGGTGGACTTCCTGCACTGCTTTGTTTTCCTGACAAACCCGTGGATGTCCTAATAGTGCTTTGTTATCTTTAGCACCACACAGTTTTAATCAATGGACCCCATTGTCCTGATAATTTTCTGTGTATCTGCTAGTGTCCCAGAGGTACATAGCACATTGTGTGTTTTCTGTTTAGACATGGAGTAAACCCTGGCCCTCCTGTTGTCCTGGATGCCATCAGTTGCTCATAGGGTGCCATGTGAGGACCGCTGCTGGTTCAGTGACACCTAGTCATATTAATGGCACCCAGGATGCTGTGATCACCACTGGGAGGCACTGAGCAACTATCAATCCTGATGAAACCCTGTGCATCCTGAGTGCTCCTCAAGTTGTCTTGAATGGCCTATGGTACTCTTGACTATGCACCATTTGGTTTTTCTATGAGGAACCTTGTGACTACGTTGAGATCTGGTGGCACTGATACTGCCCTCAGGATCGTCATTGTCTGCTAGTTTTCCTAAGAAAACTGACGTTGTACTAGATGTGTCAACTGAGGGCCTAGTTCTGCTCCTATCATTACCATAGTGGTCCTGTTAGCCCTTTGTAGTACAGAGAGCTCCTGCTATTCCTGACTGACACCTTGGCATGCTATGTTATGCATATTTCTCTTGAACAATAAAATATTTTGGTGATAATTTCATGGTGATTTTGAGTTTTGCCTGTATTTCCTGGTTGCTCTCTAATTTGTAAAAGTGTGCAGAATTGGTCCTGCCACCGTTATGTGGTTCTTAGCTCTTTTGGATGGTCCTCATGATGACCCTTTAAACTGAGTGACTTTTGTTGGTCGTTACTGCCTTTTGGTGGACTTCAGTTCCTCTTTGTCTGCTGATAATTTTGTGTGCTACCTGGTACACAGTTTGCTTTGGTCCTCAGTACCCTCTGTGGTCCTGAACTCATGAGGGTGGTCCTGATATTACCCAGGTCGACATGAGTCAAAATGAGTGCCTGTTGGCACTCTTTCAGGACCGTGATGGTTTTCAGTAATGTTTGGTGTTTCCCACAACATCTGGTGGCTTGTTTTTCTAAAAGTTTTCTGTGAGTTGGCTGCATTCTTTACTTGTAAAAGCAGAAACTGTGGTTATCTTGAGCTTTTCTGTGGTTTTCAGTTCCTCCTGCTACTACTGAGCATTTGAGGTGTTCCAGTCACCATTGGTGGTCCAGGCAACTGCTGTTGGTCCTAACTAACCACTGTGTATCTTGTTAGGGGTTTTCACTTCCTGAGTATTTCTTTGTGAAAATAGGCCACCTCCTAATTCTCACTTTGCCCTGCTGATCTTAGCAATATGGCTATTTGAAGCAATTCCTGATACTCCAGACCATACTTTGGTGTATTTAGTTAAGGTTGGTTTTGCTGAGTGTAATTTGTTCTTGAGTTTTTTAACAGATGTCTCACATCTTATGGTAGTACTAGATTTCTATCTACTAGTTCTGAGTGCCCTTCATAATTTTGAGAAGCCCTTAAATGTAATGAAGCAACTCCTGGTTGTCATGAGAACATCTGGAGGCTCCAAACATTTCTTACATATCCTGATAATGTACTTGTATCTTGAGGTCTGTTGGTATTACTGGTCTTCTGGTGACCATGACAGTGCCATGGTGTTTCTAAGCCTATCATGGTTATCTTAGCTGTCTTCCCAGTTGTCTGCTGTGCCTCTTGGTTGCTTTGAGTACATTGCAAATCTGATAAAGTCCTGTATTTTTACTAGCTATGTGGCTGTTGTGAGTGAATCCTCTACTTACTTAGTCACCAATTCTGATCCCAAACACCCATGAAATCCTAATACAACCCTCATAGTATTGAAGCCCCATGGGTGCTCCTGAGACTTCTTTTTAACCTCACTAGCCCATTGGAAACTCTAAAGCCTCGGGATCATTGTGAGTTGCTCGATGGTGCAACACATTTAATCACTTCTTATTAATCCTCCTTGGTGCTGAGGTTTGGTAGTGGTACTGGCCATTGCAGCATATCCAGAGTAGTGGTATGTAGAACTAGCCATGAAATTCCTTGATTGTACAGGACTTTCTTTTGTTTTAGAGGGCCCCCATTTGTGCCAAATGGACATTTATGTTCCTGAGATGTTTAGGCTGACCCACCTACTGCAGCTATACATCTCATTCTTACTCATCAACAGTGTCTTCTAGTTGTCCTGAGCCATCCCTGGGTGTTTCATGTTTCTGTGATATGTTGGTAGATGTGGCATTGTTCTTATAGTACAGAAAGCACGCAAGTATTCCTGAGAAATTGCTGGTGGTTACAGGCATCACCAGATTATCAAGAATATCCACACTGAATTCAAAATGATCACAGATTTATTAAGCAGCTTCTAATAGTCCCATTACCAACATGTTTAACTGAGTATTTTCTAGATTCCTTCATCTTCCCAGGTTCCCCTCAACCTGCAAGTTGTTCCGGACATCTCCCTAATGGTCATAGACACACTCAGCATTTCTGAGTATCAAATTGTGTTCCCAATTAAGACCTAAAAATTTTTAGTGTTCTTGGTGGTTTTGAGTGATCCAACTGCTACTGAACAACCACAGGCATTCCTAAGCATGCCTGGGTTGTTTTGAGCATACCCCAGTAGTCTATTGTGCTGCCTGTGGGTCCTGAGTTCCTTGCAGTATTCTGCAATGGCTCCTTTTGATGAGCTCTTTTGTTTTTGATTTTCTAAGAAATCAGGTATAGTGTTCATATTTCCTAGTGGTCTTCAAGTGCAAGATTTGTTGAGACTCACGCTGTGGTTTTGGATTACATCAAATGTCTAGCGTCCTGTGTGCTCATTGGAATTTCAGAACACTCCTTCATTCATCCTGGTGTATTTGAATATCTGTTGATGTAATGAGTTATCTCAGGTGTTCTTTAGTGATCCCACGTTATCCATGGAGACTTGTGGAAATTATCATGAGGCACCCAGATCCACTGAAATCAGTCATAACAACATGGAAAAACTCAATATTCTGGTTAAATCTACTAGTTTCTAGAAATACTATGGCACTCTCAGGACCTCCAGAAATGTTTCAGCACCAAATAGGACATTCAGGACTAACACAAGTAACTTGGTGCAACCACTATGTATTCAGTTGTAGAAAACGGATCTTGGGGACACCAACAAGAACTGAGATGCATCTGGAAATACAGACAAGCAGTAAAGGGCTATAGAAGGATTAAGGCATGCTCATTACTTCCAGAAAATTATTAACACCACAAGAAGGAAATCAATAGTATTAGTATTTGTTAAGAGTCTCCACAGTGTTGTCAAAATTTCTAAAGTCTGCTCATATCGACCAGAACAATTAAGACCTGTGTGGGGCATTTTGGACATCATTCTAGATTACAATGAATAGCCAAGCACTTTAGGAAACATTCATGAAGCAAAGAGATGCTCAGGACACCAGCACCACATGATTGTACTGAGTGCTTGGGAAACTGTGATGAGGACTTAGGTGTCTTATGTTTTCCACTGGTGATTTCGGAGGTGGTTTTCACTGAGCCATTCCTGGTCCCATGAGCCCTTTCTCTTCCTCAGTCAGTCTTGGTGTCACACAACACTTCCCTTGCCCTGAGAGGCTTTTTGTGTTCCTCAGTTAACCCTGGTGATATGCAGACTCCTTGGTGGTCCTGGGTAATGAATGTTCATTTTGAATAAGCCCACCTGCTCCTGAGTGTAAAATGGTGATCCTGAGCACATGTATACTGCTCTCTGGTTTCCAGAGCTCACAGTGATTATCCTAAATGACGCTTCATAGTACTGCGCAGCCCCTGGTGATTTTGGTGTATCTTCTAATACCCTGGTCCTTTGGGAAACTCCAGCTGTTCCTAGACACACATTAAAATTTCTGTTTGTCCTGGTTTTTTCTTTGATATCATATTGCCATTTGAGTGTTCTGAGATCCTCACGGTGCTGGAGTACCTTGGGACTTTTTAGGTTTCTGAGTTTCTCTTGATGATTTTTAAGGACAGCGGGTGACTGTTACCATATTTTTATTTTACTCTTTGTGCACTGGTAGTCCCAAAGCCCTCCTGGTTACCAAAATGCCTCCCAGCTATCCTGATGTCTCCCAAGTGATTGTGAGCATTTTCTCATTTTAATTCAGCCCATGTTTGCGTAATCACCTCTTGATTGTTTTTAGTCATTGTTGGTGCTTTGGAGTGTCCTGGGGTCCCCGAGATTACTTGGGCCTTGCTTTTTCTGGGTGCCCCTGTGTTTTCTAGGTTACACTCGTGTTGGTGAGTGACCCATGGTGTGCCTGTTAACACGTTGGTGATCCTGCAAAATCCCTGTTTCCAATGGGACTTCTGGTGATCCTGAGTGTAAATGCTGTTTTTGGTCACCCACAGGTGTTTTCTGTCAGCTCCATCATGGGCATGAACACCCCACCGAGATTATGATAAGCCCTGGTGATCCTCAGCAAGTCCTGGTTTTCCTGACAACACTTGGTTACCCTGTGCCCCCTCCTGTGAATTTGTGTCCATTCTGGTGTTCCTCATAGTGCCTTGTTGGTCCTCACAAGTTTTTGTTTTTCCTCAGTTTCGCTGGTAAAACAGAGTTCTTCCTGTGCTCCTGAGTTCACCCTGGTACTACTTTAGGCATGCAGGTTGTTGTAACCATGAGTCATGCTGAGAGTACTACTGTGTATCTGACAGACAGTTTGTTCTTGTGGGCCCTACAAACCCTCCTGAAACCATGGAGACTTGAGTACCATTCTTGTGTTCCTTGTTGTCTTCTGCAAGTCTTGAGTACAACTTTCATGGTGTCACAAGGTAACTCATTGCCCTGAGAGACCTGTGGTGGTGATGACCTCTGCTTGATTATCTTGAATGTAGGCTGGTGGTGTTGGTTTTATTCATCCACTCAGGTTCTGGAGCACCGTAGTGGTTTGCATGGTGGTACTGGAAATGCCTTATCTTTCTGAGTACCCAGATTAGTGCTGCAAACTATATGTGGTGTTGAAACTTTATGGTAATTTATGTTGCCCCTTTTACAATAGAACAGCCACAGGTGGTCTTCGATGTGCCTGAGTTGTTTTGCAAACATCCAGCTCATCTTGCTTTCTGCCTACCGATCCTCAGTGAATTATTGTTATTCTAAGTGTTCTTTAGTGTTTCTGGGAGAACCCTCTATGTCACATTAGCATTTTGGTTGTCTGAAGATTCCACTGCTGTTCCGGATTGCACTCTGGTTCATCTCAGCACACAGTAGTAGTTTATGAGTATGTCTTGGAATCCCTGGATCGCCTATGTTTCTAAAGTGTCCCCTAGTTGTCCTGGGAGTTTCTGCTTGTTTAGGTGCCCCGAGTCATGCCTACCACCTTCTTGTGGACATTTGCACTTTGCTTATATTGAAAGCATTTTTGTTGTCCTTAGCATCCTCTGGTTTCTCTGTATGTATATAGGATTTGGGAATTCTTGTATTTGGGAATTTTTGGTGTATTTACATAGCTCCCTAATGACCTGAGTGTTTGCAGGTTCTTAATGTTGCCCTTAGCTGGAAATGAGGAAAGGTAAAATATTCTAGGTTTCCCCTGTTGGTGTGAAGGGCACACTGTAAACTTCCATGTGTCCTGAGTGTTCCTGATAAAGCCCTTTTTCCTGAGAAAAATCCAGTTGTCCTGAGGGTACCACAGTTGTCCTAGTCAGACCCTTCATCTTCTTTGTGAAACCTGTAAGTACAACATTGCCAAAAATGTCACTAATTAGCATAGTTGTTGTGATATTGTCATGTTCTTTTTGAGGGGTACATAGTAACACTGAGTGTGTCATGATGCTCATGAGATTTTCCAGGTGTTTTTGATATCGTGCTGAAGGATACGAAGGTGTTGATTGTCTTGAATGTCCAGTAGAAGATGTCCATGTCTGCTTCCTTTGAGTGCTCCTAAATTTTCCTGAATATACCTGTGTTGGACCTGAATCTCCCATGAATTACCGAGAGTTTTGTGGGAGTCCTGAGTATCTCTTGCTGACTCTGAGTGACCTGTTTATACTCATGGCTTTATAATGATCCCGAATAATCTTTGGGAGTTATCAATAACATCTAACAGTCCTGTAGGCCCTGAGTTTATTTTGATAGGGTCGTAGTGCCCTGATCACCTGTAAATGAATTATACAATAATTTGGTGTTCCTGTGTGCCCTTGGTTGTGTAACTGACCCATGAATGTCCCTAAAACCCCACGGTAAACTTGTGAGCTCTCAGCTGAAGACATCTTTCACGAATAATGCAGACTTCCACGTTTGCAACTGCAATTGATTTTATTAATTTTAGACAAATATCACATGAGGGCTTTTCTGATGTGTGGTTTCATTTTTCTTGTCATGCGGTTAAGCATTTGTTGTGGTAATCGTTGAGTTATGAATGACATATGAAGTTGACTGCTGCAGAAGTGAGCAATATTCAGTGAAATTCTCAATGACTTGGTATTTATGGCCAGTCAACAAGAGAGGACATTACTATTGATCTTTATAGGATTGTTCTTCTACGTGCATTTCTTTCAGTTTCTTTATGTTATTTTTTTAATATTTTCTGAGTGTTTTCCAGTTTGTTGTCAGGCAAACAGGTAAAACTATGTACTGAAGGCCTACTACAAACTTGTCATAACTGAATTTCATTGTGGGCCATTAGGAAACAGAAGAAAAATATACTGAATCAAACTAATGTTTTCCTTCACAGATTTTATAAATACTAAGGACATTTTGGACACCAGTACTTTCGTTTATCTAGAAATTATGGACTTCCATGTTGGCTCATGTTTATAATTGGATTGATTCAGCACTGGATATGAGATAAATTAAAAGATACAAAAAGGTATCGGTTTCCTCATAAAAGTAACAAGTACATTTTCCAGTTCCTGAGTCAGACCATATCTTGAGGAGTGTGTTTATTCCTTGAGTTCAGTATCAGCAGCCTCATGTTATAGTGGGGACATGCTATATGATTTTCTATGTCAATGTTCCTCTTCTCTGACCAAGAGGACTAAGTTTTTTGTACTCTTTACTCTAGGACAATTCTCCTATCAGATTTTGTGAAAATTTATCTTAAAAAGGTGACAATATCTTCTTTTATTTTTTCTTACATAAAGACTAAACGTCACTCTATTAACTAACACACCAATCCTTTTCTCTACCTTGCCAACTTTGTCTTGTACACCGACAGCTTCATAGGGAAAGATCAAAGAGTGAATCTGCATCAGCAATGTAAAATTAGAAAACCAAGGCTATCTTAAATATTTCAATCAGATTTTCTCCATTATGAAAAGAACAATCAAATAAATTGCGGCATGATGTGACCCTCTTGAAATCTCCGCTGGAATTTCACAACAAATTAAACAACCATGACTCTGGAAAGGAATCTCTGTGCAACAGACAGGCAAGACTAAGAGACACACAATAGAAATCATCAAAATGTGGGCAAATGGGTTGAATAGGTGGGGAGGGAATTGGGAAGTGTGGAACATGGGCCATGCAGGCCCTGGAGCAAATCAGAGCTCAGAAGTCCAAGGTCCTTGCATTCCAGGGCTACCACAGTCACAGGAGAGGGAAGGTTTGGACTTCTCTGCTTATGGCCCACAGTAGCCCGTGATAAATCAGCATATAATACAGTTGTACCCAATTCTCATGGCAGCGGCATCAGAGAAAAAGACTGAGGGAAGACGGGTGAAAACTGTGATGTAAGTCCTCACTGTCAAGCACAAGACAGAATTCTTAGATGCGGAGCCAAGCCAACACAGCCAACCCTCCCGAAGTTCATCTCATACCCACACTCCAAATGGTAGAAGTGGAAATACCACAGTGTTTCAGATAAAAACACACACAATATTTGCAGTTCTTACAGAGATGCAGCCCACGGCCACAGACTTGCAGCCCAATTAGTTCCGGTGAAAAGGCAGGAGGCTTGGGTGCAGGACTAGCTGTGCTTTTTGTCTGCACCATTGCTCTGTGCCACCTCTCACAACTCACCCTACCCCAGACCCCATATACTAGGATGGTAACCTGAAGGAGTAAACAGCTGCTGAAATACAGAGTCTCTGAAACTGGAGCAGGAAGACCTTGTAAAATCAGAAGTTCTCCACATGCCCGCATGGAGACGGTGCCCTGTGACACAGTCAACCAGTCCACAGAGGAGAAGATTGCCTACCAGGGAATTCTCCCATGTTGTGAGAAGCTAGACAAGTGCAGGGACAATCTAAGACTACAGCATGAGAGAGAATAAAGGGCTGCAGTCCAGGAGAAAGCAAAACGTTTGGCCAAAACCTACTGGAAAACAAAAGAATGAATTCTCCTATCAACATGTTGCAGAATCAACTGCTATAGATGCCTAGGAAGAGAAATAATAATTTATTAATTGCCATGAATAACCAAGGTAACAAGACAGCTCAGAAAAGAAATGACAGTTTTCAGAAAATGAACTAAAAAATATTGAAATATGTTACTTAAATGACAGAGAATACAAGATAGCAATTCTGAAAAACAGTAAGGAGATGCAAGAAAACACAGACAGGCAGTTTAATGAACTCAGAATTAATTGAAGAGAAAAGAAAAAAAACAGTATTTCTGGAGATTAAGAACAGAACAATGAAATATCAAATGGCATGAGTGAGCCTCTATAGCTCCTGGAATTTACAATGAATCGAACAACAAACAAAGGACTTGCACAGGAGAGGCAAGAAGAGGATAGAAATCACCTACAGGTGTGAAGGAGGAGAAAGGAGAAGTGCTGAGACAGAGACACTGGAAAACAGACAGAAGCTCACTGCTTCCAAACTACCCCAGCTGCATGAGAGGGAAGAACTCGGACTGCTAGATGGCCCACAGGGCTGAGACAGCATATAACACAGCTGAACCCAATGCTCACCGCAGAGACCTCGGAGAAAAGACTGAGGGAAAGGCTGAAAAGTGGTTTAAGCCTCACTGCAGCAGAGAAGAAGCCTTAGGCACTGAGACTAACTGCCCCTCCCTACACTCCCAGATTACCTGCCGTGCTAGAATCAGAACAGAAGCAGTGTCAGATCAAAATAATAGAATATTTGATGATACAAGAAAACACAGATAGGCAGAAATGAATTCAGAAAAAGAACAGCATGAGCATTTTACGATAGATATTGAAATTTAAAAAAGAACCAAATAGAATTTCTGGAGATTAAGAACTCAATAGAAGAAATTAAGAAGAAATAACCAGCTTAGGTAGTAGAGTTGACCAGATGGAGGAAAGAATCAGTGACATCAAGATAGAAACCTGAAACATACAGATAGAAGAAGAAAGAGACTTGAGACTTGAAAGAAATGAAAGAATCTACAAGAACTTTCTGACTCCATCAGAAAGAGCAATATAAGAATAATGGGCATACCAGAAGGAGAAGAAAGAGAGAAGGAACAGAGAATATATTCAAACAAATTCATGAGAACTAAATGTGGACAGAACTGGACTCGAATCCAAGAAGCAAATAGAACATATTACCTCAATCCCAACAGGCCTTCTCCAAGGCACATTGTATTGAAGCTGTCTAAAATCAACGACAAAGAAAGAATCTCAAGGCAGAAAAAGAAGATGGTGTCATCGAGACAAGTTTGCTGTGCCATAGGGCAGCCTGAGGGTCTCTGGTTCCCACAGATATTAGGCCAAAAAGGAAAACCCACGAGCCATAGGCAGAGATACACTGGAAATATTCACGGACTACTGGCTGTCCGCAACTGAAGATGACTCTCCACCTCGACTCTCTACTCTCCTAAGCTCTCTTTGGCTCTGCTAAGCTCTCCGTTCTCAGCAGCAATTATATCAAATACTGGCTAACAAATCAACTACAGCATCTAAAGAGCCAGCAGCATTCCACGTGAGGCTAAAAAAAGGGGCTCTGACTAACTTACAAAGGAAAGCCCATTAGATTATCATCAGATTTTCAGCAGAAACTCTACAAGCCAGGAGGGAGTGGAATCAAATGTTCAAACAATTGAAAGAGAGAAATTATGAGCCAAGAATAATATATCAGCAAAGATATACTTTAGATATGAAGGAGGAATAAAGACCTTTCCAGACATACAGAAGCTGAGGGAATTTTCTAATACACGACCTGTACTATAAGAAATACTAAAGGAGGCTATTCGACCACCATCAACAGGGACAATTTGTGGCAAACCAAAACTCAAAAGGGGAGAGTAAAGGCCTGAACCAGGAATGGAATGTAAATGCTGAAGAAAATTGAATACTCTAAATATCAAACTTTCTTTACATAAAGTTAAGAGTAACCACTCAAAAAAAATCCAGAATTGAAATATATACTGTAATTAAAAGAAGAAAAGAGGGAAACATCATAAAATACCACCACACAGAAATAATAACAAAAAACATAAAAGGCAAAGAAATGATGGAGACACAGACTTACCAGAAAACTAAAGATAGAATGACAGGAAATCCTCACATATCAATAATCACCCTAAATGTAAATGGACTGAACTCACCAATAAAAGGCACAGAGTAGCACATTGGATCAAAAAACTAAATCTAACCATATGCTGTCTCCAAAGACACATCTCAGCTACAAGGACAAGCATAGACCCAAAGTGAAAGGGTGGAAATTGACATTCCAAGCAAATGGTACCCAGAGTAAATCAGGTGTAGCCATAATGATATCACATGAAACAGACTTCCAGGTAAAAAAAGATAACAAGAGACAAAGGTGGACATTTCATACTGGTGAAGGGGACTGTACAACAAGAAGACATAACAGTCATCAATATTTATGCCCCCAATCAGGGAGCACTGAAATATACCAAGCAACTACTAACAGAACTAAAGGGAGAAATTGACCAGAACACAATTATATTAGGGGACTTAAATACATCATTGACAGCTATGGATAGATCATCCAAACAGAAAATAAATAATGAAAAAGCAGCCCTAAATGACACATTAGATGAAATGGGTATAATTGACATTTATAGAGCACTTCATCCTAAAACATCAGACTATACATTCTTTTCTAGTGTACATGGAACATTCTCAAAGATAGACCCTATATTGGGATATAAAATCAGTCTCAACAAATTTAAGTAGGTTGAAATCATACCAAGCATAATCTCTGATCATAAGACTTTGAAATTGTATATCAACTGCAAAAAGAAAGCGGGAAAAAACACAAACACATGGAGATTAAACAACATACTTTTAAAGAACAACTGGGTCAAAGAAGAAGTTAGAGGAGAGATCAAAATATACATAGAAACAAATGACAATGAAAATGCATCCTACCAAATTTTGGGATGCAGTGAAAGCAGTTTTAAGAGGGAAATTTATCTCATTACAGGCCTATCTCAAGAAACAAGAAGAATCCCAAATAAATAAACTCATGTTACACTTCAAAGAACTTGAAAAAAAAAAAGAAAAACAAGGAAAAGCCAAGGTCAGCAGAAGAAAGGAAATAACAAAAATTAGAGCAGAACTAAATGAAATAGAGAACAAAAAGACAATAGAAAAAATTAATGTGACAAAGAGCTGGGTCTTTGAAAAGATTAACAAAATTGACAAACCCTTGGCTAGACTTACTAAGATAAAAAGAGAGAAGACACTAATTAACAAAATCAGAAACAAAAAAGGAGAAGTTATCACGGACACCACAAAAATACAAAGGATCATCCAAGAATACTATGAAGGACTATATGCCACCAAATTCAACAACCTAGAAGAAATGGACAAGTTCTTAGAAACATATAGCCTTCCAAGGATGAACCATGAAGAACTGGAAAATCTAAACAGACCGATCACCAGTAACGAAATTGAATCAGTCATCCAAAACCTTCCCAAAAGCAAAAGTCCGGGACCACATGGCTTCACGAGTGAATTCTACCAAACTTTCAAAGAGAATTTAATACCAATCCTGCTCAAACTCTTCCAAAAAATTGAAGAAGAGACAGTACTCCTTAACTCATTTTATGAGGCCAACATTACCCTGATACCAAAACCTGGTAGGACAGCACAAAAAAAGAAACTGCAGACCAATAGCTCTGATGAATACTGATGCAAAAATCCTAAATGAAATTCTAGCAAATCGAATACAACAATGCATTAAAAAGATTATTCATCACGACCAAGTGGGGTTCATCCCCGGGGCACAAGGATGGTTCAACATACGCAAATCCATCAATGTGATACATCACATAAACAAAGTAAAGGACAAAAATCATATGATTATATCAATTGATGCAGAAAAGCATTTAACAAGATACAACATCCATTTATGATTAAAACACTTAATAAAATAGGTATAGAAGGAAAATACCTTAACATAATAAAGGCCATATGTGACAAGCCCTCTGCTAATCACATAATTAATGGTGAAAAACTGAAGCCCTTTGTTCTACATTCAGGAACACGACAGGGCTGTCCCCTATCACCTCTTCTTTTCAACATCGTGTTGCAAGTCCTTGCCAGAGCAATCAGGCAAGAGAAAGAAATAAAAGGCATCCAAATTGGGAATGAAAAAAGTTAAATTATCACTCTTCACAGATGACATGATGCTATATATAGAAAACCCTAAAGACTCCACCAAAAGCTATTAGAAACAATCAATGAATACAGCAAAGTTGCTGGCTACAAAATCAACATAGAAAAGTCCATTGCTTTCCTATATACTAACAATGAAATCTCAGAAAAAAAAATAAAAAACAATTCTTTTGCAATTGCAGCAAAAAGAATAAAATACCTAGGAATAAACTTAACCAAGGATGTGAAAGACCTATATGCTGAAAACTATAAGGCTTTTTTGAAAGAAATTGAAGAGATACAAAGAAATGGAAAGACATTCCGTGCTCATGGATTGGAAGAATCAACATAGTTAAAATGGCCATATTACCCAAAGCAATATACAGACTCAATGCAATCCCCATCAAAATCCCAATGGCATTTTTAAAGAAATAGAACAAAAATCATCAGATTTGTTTGGAACCACAAAAGACCCAATAGCCAAAGCAATCTTAAGAAAAAGAACTATAATGGAGGTATCACACTTCCTGACTTTGGCTTGTACTACAGGGCTACAATAATCAAAACAGCATGGTATTGGCAGAACAACAGACACATAGATCAATGGAATAGAATTGAGGACCCAGAAATAAAACCACATAAATATGGACAGACAATTTTTGACAAAGAAGCTAAACATACACAATGGAGCAAAGACAGACTCTTCAATAAACGATGCTGGGAGATTTGGATAGCCACGTGCAAAATCAAACTGGACTGCTATTTGTCACCATGTACCAAAGTTAATTTAAAATGGATCAAAGACTTAAGCATAAGACCTGACACAATAAACTGCATAGAGGAAAACATAGGTACTAAACTTATGGACCTTGGTTTCATATGAAAAATTTTATTAAATTTATTGGGGTGACAATTGTTACTAAAATTACATAGATTTCAGGTGTACAATTCTGTATTACATCACCTATAAGCATTTTATGAATTTGACTCCAAAGGCAATGAAATAAAAGCTAAGATATGAATGGGACCATATGAAACTTAAAAGCTTCTGCACAGCAAAAGAAACCATCGACAAAATAAAGAGGCAACCAACTGATTGGGAGAAGATTTTTGCAAACAGTGCCTCCTATAAGGGGCTAATATAAAAAATATAACAGGAAGTCACACAACTCAACAACAAGAAAACAAACAACCCAATTGAAAAATGGGCAGAGCACTTGGAGAGACGTTTCTCCAAAGAGGACATACAAATGGCAAATAGACATATCAAAAAATGCTCAACATCTCTAATCATCAGAGAAATGAAAATCAAAACCACAATGAGATATCACCTCACCCAGTCAGAATGGCTATCATCAAGAAGACAAATAGTAACAAGTGTTGGAGAGGCTGTGGAGAAAAAGGAACCCTCATACAGTGTTGGTTGGAATTCAGACTGGTGCAACCATTAAGGAAGGCAGTGTGATTCCTCTAAAATTACGAATAGCATTACCATATGACCCTGCAATCCCTCTCTTGGGTATCTACCCAAAATCTGAAAACATTTAGATAAGACACGTGTGCTCCAATGTTCATTGAAGCTTTGATTACCTTTGCCAAGACATGGATACAACCAAAATGTCCTTCGATAGATGAATGGATAAAGAAGTTGAGGTATATATTCACAATGGAATACTATTTGGTGGTAAGAAAAGATGATATAGGAACATTTGTAAAAACATGGATGGATCTTGAGAGTGTAATGCTGAGCGAAATAAGTCAGACAAAAAAGCAGAGAACCATGTGATTTCACTGATATGTGGTATATAAACCCAAAACAACAAAAGAACAAGACAAACAAATGAGAAACAGAAACTCATAGACACAGACAATAGTTTAGTGGTAACCAGAGTGTTAGGTGTGTGGGAGGTGGGAGATGTGGGTAAGGGGGATCAAATGTATGTGATGGAAGCAGAACTGACTCTGGGTGGTGAACACACAATGGGATTTATAGATGATTTAATACAGAATTGTACATGAAAACACTGAAATCTATGTAATTTTACTAAAAATTTCACCCCAATAAATTAAAAAAGAAAAAGAAATCAAGTATTCAAATCAAGTTTCAAACCCTCCCCTCCCAAGAAAAAGTGGAAACCTCTTTCAGGATATCCTATCAGTTTTAAACAAACATACAAGGTTAATACAGTGTATATCCTTGATTATATCAAGTGTAATCAATATGTTTTCATCCTTTTTCCAGTATTACTCATAAAAGGAATATATAATGTGTAAATTGTCATTCCTTGGTAGTGTCAAAAGGACCCCGCTAATCCTAAGCCATTTTTGGTCATGTGATTGTGCCCTGGTGCCCTTGAACACCTCCTGTAATTCCTCAGTGCCTCCTGGTATCCCTGAGCTGCCCCTGCTTTCTTGAGTACACCCGGGTGTTCCTGGAGCTTTTGAGTACCCCTTCGTATTTATGAGTGACTTTGAATGATCCTAATAACACCTATGTGATCAGGAATGTTTCCTGGTGGTATGAGTCTTCTTTGTGGTGTTGATCAAATCCTGGTTGTGTTGATCTTTCCCTTGGAATTTTCATGCAGTCCAGTTTTGGAGTGTGACCTCAGAATTTCCTGAGAGTCCTAGCAATCTTTGAGTCGCCTGCATTTCCTGAGTCCCTCATGCTGGTCTTGAAGGACATCAGGTCATCATGACTGTCTCCTGATTGTCTTGAAATCAGCATGGTAATTCCTATTGCTGCCTGCATTTCTGGAGAGAATGTATGATTGTCGTCATCACCCCCTGGTATGCCTATGCCCTCCCTGGGTATCTAGAGTGTCCTCCAATTACCTAGTCAACCTAAGAGTGTCTTAAATCCCAAAGGTACTCCTGTGCACACTGGTAATCATGACTATACCATTTAAATGGAGACAGGAATTGTTAGCTGCATTCAATTCGGTAAAGCTCAAGCTTCAAAAAGTTATCAGCAGTTTTGTAATGATCATAGACTCTAAATTAAAACTGTATCATGAACCATAACATAATTGAATCCTAATGATTATGTTAGCAATTATGAGATTAGTTCTTAATATGTAATAGCACATTTTCATATCTAATTGTTAGACTAGATATAATAAAGATTTTTGACCCAGCACTGGGGTAAGGTTGCAAAATATATCTTCATGGTCATTTACACTATTTCAGTGTTAGAGATAAAATTTTAAGACAATCCACAACTCATGGGAAATATAGCTCTCATTAATTAGCCAAGGTGTGTCTGAAGGTAAAATACCTATTGCCAAAAGTAAAGTTATGAAAACACAGATGTTCACTGTACCTTAAAGAATAGGCCAGTACCTCTGCTGCTCTACTGTATGCCTGAAGTTCCTGTTATCTTCTTGTGTGTCCTAAGAGATCACTCTTGATGCCGAGCATAGCCTGGTGATCCTCCGAGTGCAATAGCGGTTCTGAGCAAATCCTGCTTGCTTTCAGTGACACAAAATAAGTTCAAAGATACCACTACTTACTGTTGGGACTCACTTATAATCCTGTTTTGTAATCCTGTTTTGGTTCCTGGTGTTCCTGATGGAAACCTTTTGGAACTGAATACCTGATGCAAATCCTGTGTGTTCCTCACTTGTTCTGAGGGTCAGCAGGTTGTCCTGGGTAGCAGACATGGTATTGATTTATCCCACATGCTCACAAATACCCCTAATATTCGTCGAATCCCTCCACTCTTTTGCGAACCTCCCGGTAGTACTGAGAGCACTGTGATGTCCTGAATGATTCTGATAATGATGAGTGTCCCCTGTTTGTTTTGAGGGTATCTTGGTAGTTTTTACAAATGGTTGGTAAGCTTTTCACACAATGGCGTTTTTAAGGTATCCTGGTGTTCCCACACATTCCTGGTTGCTGCTGAGTAACCCCAGATTCTCCAGGCAAAACCTTGTTTTGTGGTTCTTAGTACCTCATGTTTGCCATGACTTTCCCATAGTGATCCACAGAGTTCCTTGGTGGTCTTGAGCATGCCTACTTTATTATGATTGTTCTCTGAGGTACTAATAGTGCTCTCTTTTTCTTTAGCAATTTCTGGGTTTTTCAGTGTCCTTGAACACTTTAAAGTATTGGGATAGTTACATGGGTTTCCTGAAAATACCCCTGTGATCTTAGGGTAGTGGTTGTACCTACTGTTAAAACAATAATGATAGAGCACTGGATCCCTTCACTGCCTTGTGGTTCCTAATGCCCATTGATTGGGCTCATAGTTTTCTTTCTTGCTATGTTGTTGTTGATGATGTTGTTGCTTTTGTTTCCAAGAACGCACTGATGAGCCTCAGTGATATTTTGAAGTGTTGCCACCTGGTGGATTTCAGGATTCACTGATACATCTGATAGCTTTCGGATAGTTTTATGTACCCCAAGTGTGTGTGAAAGTGTTCTGCATAACAAAGAGTCCTACCTGGTATCCAAGCTCTCTAGGATTGTGCTAATCATCCTGCTGTGGCACTAATTGTTCAGAGCATCACCTGGATATCCTAAAAGCTCTCAAGTGGTCTTGTACCCTTGGTGCTTTTTCCTACTAAAGGACAGGTGTTTTTGACGGCACTAATGTCATGCTGAGCATTCCTAATATTCTTAAGCATGCCTTCATGTTTGGCTTTCAGTCCTGGATGATTCTGCCATAACTGTCATGGGAGACCTACACTGTCTCTTGATGGGTCTCAGTATGCGTATTATCCTGAGAGAGCCTTGCTTGCCCTAATAACAGCATGCTTGCCCTGAGAGAACAGAAGCTGACCTCAGCACCTCAGTGCAGTGTTGACATGTGCTGTAATTGTGATTAGGGCCTGGTGAGTCTCAGTGTCTTCTCATGGTCCTCAGGTTCACCTGGTATTCTGGATCCACCTCTGGATGTAATTACTGAACCATCAGAAACCGGAATGTCATCAGGTAGTCTTCAAAGAATCCTGATGGACCTGATATTTCTCTGTAGTCCTCAGTGACTGAAAGTGATCGTGGATGTCAGCAGCTTGTCAGCAATGTCCACAGGCTGTCCTGGTTGCTTAGTGAATGCGAGTGCCTTCTCTTTTTCCTGATAGCCCTCTGGTCAACTGGAGTACTTTTTTTGGATGTTTTGGGTTCCACTGTTTCTTTTGAGTAACTCCATGTGTTCCTGATCATTATCATCATGAGTCCTCCTCAGGATCAGTCCTCCTGATGATCATAATCCTGATGATCCTCACTATAGACCCCTGTACGTCCTGAGAATGTGTTTATTCTCGGTCCACTTTTGGTCCTCCTGACAAGGTGTTTGGAGTTGAAGTGTTCCGTGGTACATTTTCTTAGCACTCTAGACTTGTCCTCATAATTCTCTGAATAATGTGAAAGACTGTGGTACTTCTGAGTACCTGCTGTTGCATCTGAATGCACAATGTGTCCAATGGGCAAACAATGCTGTTTGCTGATTGCTCTTTCCCAGAGATGATGCTTCCTATTTGTGCTGGAGTCCCCTTGGTCAATCAGAGTTTCTTGTGTACTTCCATGCTGTGCATTGTTGGTTTGGAGCACCCAATCATCTCCTGTGTACCTCAGAAATGGTACTCATTTCTGGTTCATCATTAGTATTGCGTAGTAGTCCTTGGTTCCCATTCTGGTCCCAATGGCCTGTGGTGGAAAAAAGATCTCAGTTGTTCTTGCACATGTTCACAGAAATGTCCATGTCCTGGAATTTTTCATGGCCTTTTGGTAGTTCTGATAACTGTCTAGTGTTTCTCTGCATGTTCTCATCATCCTGACATTTCCATAGCTGTTTAAGAGCACCCTATTTGTCCTGAAGACTTTCTGATTGTTTTCAGTGTCCATGCGGCCATGAAAGCATGCTGCCTCTTCTCAGATTCTCTTGCTTTTCATGAGGATCTCTGCTATTATTACCAGATCCTGATGGTCCTTTCAACCTTCTGAGTAAACTTGTTGTTCACTGTGTGTTCCAAGTACCACAGTTTGTCCTAATTATTTCTGGTGGTGGTGACAAGGCCCTGAAGATCCTTAGTACTTGTTCATGCTCATGAAAACTGCCTAGTGGTCCATGGTGCAGTGGGTATGCCATATTGTCCCATTGTGTTCCTGTTTGTTCTTGGTGGACCTGACAGTGTCCTCTTGTTTCTGGATGTCTTTCAATTGTCCTGAGGGCTGTTAGGTTTGGGGGAGTGTCTGCAAATTCCTCAGCAAGTTTTACTTGTGCTGAGTTTCCCAGTTCTACCTTTAGATATGTCCTGTGTACCCCTTAGTGCTGATGGCACCCTGTGTGTACCTGATGGACTCTGGTGGTCCTAATAGTTTCCTGGTGATCTGCAATGCTTGTGGAATCTCCCTACAACCCTGGTCCTCTTGAATATGTCCACATGATCATGAGCTTCCTCTCAAGATCTGTATATATCTATAGTTGTCCTGACTGCACACTGCTTGTCATGATGTCTCCTGGCTAGGCATCATCTCTTCACTGTGGCCTGGAAAGTGAATGGGAACAGCAAACAACTCCATAGATATCCTATTAGTGTAAGAGTGGTTCCACAAATCTTCAGGTTACTCTGAAGTTCTCCTAGAAGTCCTGAGTGTCTCCTAATTGCCATGAGCAAACTCATAATCTTAGATCACCTATGTTACTTTTGAGCAGGCACTGCTTGTTCCGAGCTACCCTAATCAAAC
>NW_027423830.1:12500-45000 GCF_036562045.2 Rhinolophus sinicus | reverse complement strand
GAGAGCGCGACGTCACCACATCGATCGGAAAACACAACGGGCAAAGAGGCCACGGGGGAAGGTAGCGCAGCGAGGACAACGATCAGAGGAGCCTGCTTCAGCCTCGCCGCACACCCCACTTCCCGCAGGGCTCGGCTGGCGGCGAGGGCCCCGCGAGGAGGCAGCGCCTGCCAGCGGCAGAACGGGGCACCTAGGCACCCGGACCGCGCCCGTGTGAATGCACGGCGAGGGGGCGCGCGGCGAGACAACCCCGCAACGCCTGCCACCCCCGCCACCCTCGGGTACCAGAGACCGGAGGGCTTCGTGTCGACCGCGGGTCCTCCGGGAACGCCTGGATTACGCGCGAGCCGGCGCGCAGGCCCAAGCGGGCGGCTCACGAACCAGAGACAGGAGGGCCCGGGCACCGGCGGCGGGCAAGCGCCCCGCGGGGCACCCCACGCGCTCGCGCCGAGGAGCCCGGCCCCGTCGGGGACCGTTCGCCAGAGGACTGCGTGTCCACACCTCTCCGGTGGCACAAAATGTCGATCTCTGGCGTAAAAATCACCGCGCCCGTCGGCGGCGCCTATCCACGGACCTCAGCGGCCTCCTCGGAACCGGTCTCGGGCCACCGGACCCCGGTCACCACCCCATCCCCGCTAGCGGGAGGAGCGGCTGGGCCACCTGGTCGACCCCGAAGCAGGGGAGCCCCGAAGACAGGCGAGGAGGGCGAGGAGACGAGATACTCCCCACCGCAACGGTCGCAGGCGCGGGCAGGGGCCGCCACGAACCACCGCGCCTCCGAACTGGGACTCGGGAGGGGCGTGAGGGGAAACGTACCACCGAGGCGCCTCCGACGAACGGGCCTCCGACGGCCCACCCCACCGGCCCGGCCGCCCGCCCGGTCTCTGGGGACGGGAAAACGGGGAGGAAAAGTCGAGTCGGACCGACCGGGACCCGCGCGTGCCCCGTCCCGGTCCACCTCGCCCTCCACGTGCCTCCCGCAGGGCCCGGCCCCGGTCCCCGCCGCCGGAACGGGACTCCGGAGAGTCGCGTCCGGCGACACCGTCCCCGCGAGCACGCACGCGGGCCGGGGACTCCTCCCGGCCACACGCGCGGGCGGCGTACGGTCAACGTCTCCCGATCGGGACTTGGGTGAAAATTCCCGCGGAGGGGCGTCCGACGACAGGCCCGCGGGAAGGACCGCGGACGGGCCCGCGGGGCCCTGGCCGGGCCATCCCGCGCGGCCCCGGGTCGGCGGGCAGCCTCCGGAGCGGGACGCGGGGAGAGAAAACAAAGTGCGATCGACACGGAAGGGCCGACGCCGGGCAGGCCCGGCCGCGGGCCGGGCGGGCGGGCCGGCGCGCGGGCGCGTCCCGCCCTCTCAGCGTTCCTCCGCGAGCGGAGGGGCACGGGCGAGCGCCGGTCGACGCGACCGGGCAGCCCGGGGGACGGGCGGCGGTCACTCCCTCAGAAACCTGCACCTCCAATCTCCGGCGAACGGGCGACGCGCCGTCTCCACGGCACCACCGGGACGATTCCGCCGGTGACGCCGGCCGCCCGCGACGCCTCCCCGGGCACAGCGGCCAGATCCCTCCCTTGGCGCGGTCGCCGGAGCTCCGGAGGGAGGGACGATATAAAAGCGGCCGCCAGGTGGCGCCCGACAACCGGAGCGAACGTCAGCGGGACGGATCCGGATCGCGAGCCGGCGAGGGCGCCCCGCCGCCGGCACGGTCGCCGGACCTCGTCCCGGCCCACCTCGGATGGCCTCTCCGGGCCCGGAGCGGGCCGGCTTCGGCCACCGAGCTCCCGGCCGCCACGACGCGACCCCGGCCGCTCAAGGGGGACCCGGGGCGGGCGGGGGAGGGGGGAATCTTGGGTTTGGTTTCGTTTTCTTCCTTTTGCGCGAGATCTTGATCGAAAGACAGCTCACGTGCGACGCCGTATTCGTCTCGGACACACGTGGTAGCCAGTCCACGGGGACCCACCTCCTGGAGTACCGTATTTTGCACTGTATAACGCCCCCCCCCCCCCCCGGTAGACCGCGCACCCACGTCTTTGGCCCAATCTTTCGAGGGGGGGGGAGGACGTTTCCTTTTAATCCCCTCCCCCCCCCCCGTGTGTCTTTACGTTTCGGTACCCATCTTCTGCATCACAAGGGAATTCTAGCGTCCAGTCTTTGACGCGTTCCAGTATGAGAAATTTTACGTAACGAGTAATTACAGAACGCAAGAACAGGTGCGAGGTTCGAGACGTTTCACGTACCGGTCACACCCTCAAGGCCTTTTACGCACCCTTGAAGGCCAAGAACTCTTGGCCGCTGCCAGTTCCTCCCGAGTTCCACAAAACCGATGATCCCACGCCAGGGTATTGACTTATCGGTCATGCGGATATCGTGATCGACGTCTAGGATCACGCTTTTAACTCAGAAGCGTAAATAAAAGAATGAAAAAATACTCAACCACGTACGGAATCGGCCCGAGCCGCGTAGAACGCGCATCCTCATCTTCCCCTCAGACACTCGGGCCAAACGGTGCGCATTATACACGGCGATTTACGGCATCTGTTTCCTATCTGGAACTTCGGACCTCTCCCTCTTCTCTATGTCTCCCCCGCCCCCTTTTAATGTCTCAATGACAGTCCACGGTCAATACCATTCCATATCAGCTTCAGGTGTACCGCACAGCGGTTAGACATCTAGACAGTGCAGGAAGCGATCCCCCGGACCGGTACCCACCCGGCACCACGTACACGGTCACGACCACATCCTCGGTCGTGTTCCCTCTGCTCGACACGCCCGTGGCTATTTCTTTATCCCTTCCGCTTCGGCACCCTGCCCCCAACGCCGTCCCCGCACCATCGCCCCGACCACACGATCCGGTCCCCGTGTGACACCGTCCACGGTGATCGCCATAGGGTCGACTACATTCCTTACGCCGTACCTCACAGCCCCGTGACTACCGTGCCACGACCAATCTGTACTCATTCACCTTCCCTTTTCACTCCCCAACGCCCCCCTTCCCGGATCTGTTTGACCGGGAATCGGGTGGGGTGGGGTGGTGGAATACGTCGTCGTCGTCGTCATCATCACCGTAAGTAATAATAAATCCCCCACCCCGGCCGGGCGTCGGCAGGAACGGGAAACAGACCGCCCCGCGCCACTCCGGGGCGAGGCCCGGCGCCTCGGACGTGAGTGAAACCACGCCCGGGCGCTCAGGCCTCCGGCGCTCCCGAGCGGCTCCGGCTCCGGAAGACTTAGAAGAATCTGGGGGCCGTCGACCGCAACACGGCAACCGGGCACGTATTCAGAGGACGACCGCGACCGCGGAGCATCGTCTCCTTTTCTTCCCCTTTTCATTCCATCTTTTTCCAGCGGAGGGAGGAGGGTCTCCCAGACAGAAGAAGCCCACGAGCCAGACAGGTGACGTCTACACACGCACGGTCCCCAGTGCTCGCGTCTGGCGGGTAGTGCAGGATTGTGAAATGACGGTGCCGGCGAAACCGATACCGAAGACAGGCCACGTTCCAATCGTCCCCGTGACGGGGAGGGGGGGGGGGGGGGGGGGGCGGGGTGCGGGAGCGGAGAGCCGCTCGCAACATTCAAACTGTGGGGGTCAAAACGTTACACACGCCTACACGGACCGTCACGATCTTTGGCGAGTCAGGACAATTCACCTTTCAACATTCTGACCCCCCCGTTTTCGGATCGGTCACTTCTCCCGAGCTCCTACGAGGGGACGTTTCCACCACCGGCACTTCCCGTGACGTTTCATCTCTCTCTCTCTCTCTCTCTCTCTCTCTCTCTCTCTCTCTGCCCTCTGTCTCTCTGTCTCCCTCCCTCCCTCCGTGGCTGCCTCGCTCCCTCGCTTCCTTCCTCCCGCTCCCCTCAACGACCCTGCACCCCAGTCGATCGGGTCGCAGTTTCAGCGGTCAGTCACAAGGTGGCAGTGTTGTCGCGCCCGTGCTCGGGAGTCTTCTAAGCCCGTGCTGGTTCGCTTCAAGACACAACCCCTTTCTAGTCTCCGTCTCCGGTCACCTCTTCAAAAGAAATACTCTCATTTGAGGATCCGTTTGGGCGCAGACAGGAGTAGGAGACAACGCCGAACACACTAGAGTGTCTGTGTGACTGCACGTGTGTTTTTATCACGGTGGTAAAACAGACAATTGATCGTTTTCACAGTTTATGAGCATGCAGTTCACTGACGTGAAATCTGATCCCTCCTCGTGGACAAAAAGGAGGCACATCCTAAACCTGACTGGTCTGGAAGGGGCCAGCCCTGCAGGCGGCAGGGTATCGACACCAAAAGTAAACACATAGAAATTACTGCCGTGTTTCTCCAGAATGAGATCTAGCCATACCATCAGCTCTCGTGCGTCTTTTGGGGCAAAAATTAATATAAGACCCTGTCTTTTAATAGAATAGAACGTCATACCGGATTTTCTGTGAGACTGGGTCTTACGTTCATCTTGACTGCAAAATACTCATTCGAGCTGATTGTCCAGCTAGGTCTTATTTCGGGGAAGCGTGGTAACTGAAAGTGGGTCGTAGGCAGCGGTCACATCTCTGGCCCGTACTTTTTCGGACAAAGGTCAATGTTTACCTGCAGGGAGACCCTCTGTCGTCTCTTGGCATTGAAGATGACAGACCCTCGGAATTTCAGAGTCATTCCTCTCTCTGTACCCCTCGGGGCAAGACCTGCCGCACCGGAGCCCGAGACCACAGAAATCCTCACCCTCCTCTCGGGGCGAATACCGTCTCCGTGCTGTAAACATTCATGATTCACTATCTCGCGTCCACCGGTGTAAAAGAAAGAAGTATGTGTCCTCCATTTTACTTTTATCCGATCCCACAGATCTCTCCACTCTTCTCTCTCCAACCCCATTCGACTACCACCGAGGAACTCACGTGATCCTCCTTACGTCTCTTCCTCTGATTCCGATGTACAAGGTGTGATCGGACGATACGGTGAATGGGTAAATATAAGGAAATTAGGACACCGAAAGATTCATCGCCATCATCTCCCCTCAAAATACTCCCACTCGCCTCAAACACACTTATCCCATTGTCATCGCCACTCTCTATGAGGCAGTTCTGGAAGTCCTCTCTCACGGGTGCCTTTAGTGGCCGTGTTGTGGCTGCCTCGATATCCTGAATCGTTTTGACTTCGGGGAAAGCCAGAACTCACGGTCCCAGAGCCGGCGAATAAGGCGGAGGAGGACACACCGTCGTGTGTTCCTGCGACGGGAATCGCCGTAGGCCAGAAGCGATGTGTGACGCGGGCGTTGTCACGACGGAGGACGATTCACGGCCTGCTGTAAACACGCCTTCAGTCAACCGTAGCTCACACACGACTGACCGCACAGAGCGAGTGGAAACTCGTCACGCACCGTTACTACCACCTCTCCCCAACAATCAGACCCGAGCGGTAAATAAGCCCGGCATGATTTTTCATGAGACGGCCCCGAAAATGAGCCCGAAGCATATTTTGCAGGAAAAAATCCACACGAGACCCGGTCTTATTTTTGGAGAAACACGGTAAGGTTCGATGTGCCGCTTCCTACGTCGAAGATACCTGCCTTTGTCTTGAAGGGCACGACGCAACAGCGTTCACCGTACTTTGTGATCACAACGGAGAAGCTCCGTGTCGCTCATCGCTTCTGCTATGGCGATCTCTGTCGGATAAAAATATTATGGCGTGTCCTTAGCCACCTTACTCACCGGATCTGGCACCGTGTGACGTTTGCCCCTTCCCCCGAGTCAAAATGACCGTGAAAAGGCAGCATTTTTAAGTGATGCGGGACATCGAGGCGGCCACGACGGCACACGGCTGTGTGAAAGAAAACCAGACATCGATGTGTGTGAGTCATCCACGGTATGTCTAACTTCCGTGAGAAAAGTAAATTCTCACGGCCTGCGAGTACTCAAACAACCCGAACGGGGGAGAAAATAAACACACATCGCGTGGGATTCTGTGTCAGTACCACGTTTGCTACCGGTTTTAGCGAGACGGTTTTACATTCTACGTTTACGGAGGGAAGGGGACACAGCCAACGACTCTCTGCAGGTTGACGGCACTCGGGGTGCTCGGGAGAACTGCACAAGGTCCCTCCTATTTAGGAGTTAAACGGCCCGTCGGGGACCCCTCTTTCTAACCTTTTAGAAATACTTGGCCCCCGGGTCCGAGGGGTGGGGCTGGGGGGAGGGGCCGGTCCCGTATCTCCTGAGTGCCTGCCGAAACTCTCCTAAGTTAATAATGGAGAGAAAAGAGAATTTAGGTCAGAATCTAAACTCACAGGCAGCCGTTAGAGGCAGGGCTTACGGGTCTCCTGACAAAACTTTTCCAGAGTCCTTTCTAAAGGACGATCGACTCGTGTGACTTTTCCTCTGTGGTACGGGCCATTGGCAAGAAACGGGCCGAGTACGAGCCCAGATCTAGGGGCTCCGTTCGTCTTCACAACCAAACAGGTTTTAGAGGCAATAAGTCCAGAGCGAACAGCTGAGAAAGGGTAAGCGGACCTTGTATTCATCGGGAAATCAGCAGGCTTCCCTGCCGCATCGCAGGTCACCTGTGGTTCTTCCCCTGTGATGATGACGGTCTTCTTGAGAGCTGTGGGAAAACTCGGGCCCCGTTACTCGATGACAGCCATTTGCAGGGAAGGAGTTGGTCCCCCCGCTCCCTTTGGAGTAGGGGACAATCTCTCTTCTGCCTGCCCTTGTAGTCTGCACAGGGAGCACAGCTATTTTGGAAGATTAGCGTACTCCTCACTCCGGTGAATCTGGGCTTCTATATCCAAAGCGGGCTCCTTTGCCTGGCGTGCCTCTTTTGGGGATGCCGGGGTAGCCCTGAGGTCGTCTCGGCCTTAGCCCGTGTATAACTGCAGCCAAAAAGTCTGGCCTGTCTCTGGCCTCGTCTCCAGCCTTTCTGCTCCTTTTTCCCTCCTTTTCCCTGTCTCACTTGTGAAAGACATGGTAACAAATTTCCGGCCTTCCTTAGCATAGAAGCCTTCTCGTCAGGGATGCGACAGGAAGTCGATGACTCCAACGCTCTGTGAGGTCAAGGAAAATATCGGGCTAAACTTAATGAATTTACTTTAAACTTATCTCGGTTTTTAGTGAAAATAGTAAAATTCTTCTTTACACGGGTTCATATCTGACCTGAGAAGGGTACAGGAACTCCAGCAGTACCAAAATACAGAGGTTTATGTAATTATTATATGTAAGTATGTAAACGTTACACTCAGTTCTTACTAGTGTGGAGATTTGGTTTTCTCTAGTAACCGAGGACCCCATGATGAGGATGGTATAAAATAGAGAATATTCTGATGGCACCTAAAGCCTTTGCTTTCCAGGCAGAGTTTCTCTCTCTCTCTCTCTCTCTCTCTCTCTCTCTCTCTCTCTCTCTCTCTGTAATTTCAGTAACAAATAACACGTTTCCTCCAAAATAAGACCTATTCCGAAAATAAGCCCCAGGTAAGATCTCAGCCAGACGGAAGCGTTTAGTACGTCCTGACGATGTTCCCGAAGAAGATGACACGACCGTAGCTGAACAAATGTAGACTACTGCTGTACATGGAAAAATAAGACATCCCTTGAAAACAAGTCCCAATGGAGCAAAAATTGACCTAAGACCCAGTCTTCTTTTGGGGGAAACACGGTAGTTCCAAAAACTTTGTCCTACGTCGCAGAGAGAGAACAGTCGACTCTAATGTTGCACTCGCTTTCTTCTGATACTAAAATTTATGTACTGAATTGCAGTTAGCTGAACTACATGTGATCTGTTTTCAAGATTTTTCTTCTGAAACCTTTTATAACTTTTCCAGTCCCTCTCAGTGTGTCTTCTTACCAAATGTAGGACAAACTAGTCTGTTCCCCCCCCCCCGATTTCTTTAAAATGTATTTTTATCTCTTATACCTCCTTTGAGAACATATTACTTTATGTAACTTTAAAAATATTAATTAGAATCTGTAACCTGTAGAACCCGAGTTTTTACTGATAACTAATAAATAAACGATTAGCATTTCTACTGGAATATCTAGGAACGTACTTTGTAACTCAGAAGTGTAGGCTCTGCTGGAAATATATTTACAAGTGTTTTGCCATCATATTTTTAATAAAGTACAAAACACATTTATTAACATACCTTAATTTAGGTTTTAGCTTTCCCATAATAAGGAGATAAAAGTAGATGAACGCAGACTTATCTTATAATTAATATTTTAGTATTTTGTTAGTTTGAAATATCTGCATATTTAATACTTTTTATCATGTAACTTACCTTAGTTCAACTCTAAGGCTTCCAGTTACCAAAAGAATTCAGGAAAGCACGTTTAAGCATGCACTCTGTCTCACACACACACACACACACACACACAAGGTAGGCTGATCAAGTTCACGAACTCATCCTAGAAAAAGTGCTACATACCTCATTGCTGAATATCATTATGGTCACCTTTGAAGTACTCCCGTTGGGAAGCTATGCACTAATGCCAGCACCTAGTCCACTCTTCAAAGCAATTTTGGAACTCTTTTTCTGGAATAGTCATCAGAGCTGTCATCGTTATTACTCTTGATGTCCTGAATGTCATCAAAATGTCTTCCTTTCAATATTTCCTTTATCTTTGGCTAAAGAAAGAAGTCGTTGGGGAACCAGATCAGGTGAGTAGGGAGGAGTTCCGATACAGTTATTTGTTTACTGGCGAAAACTCCCTCACAGACATTGCCCTGTGAGCTGGTGCTCTGTCGTGAGGCAAGAGTCACGAACTGTTGGTGACAAGTTTCAGGTCATGTCACTTTTTCATGCAGGCTTTTCAGCACTTCCAAATAGTAAACTCGGTGAACGGTTTGTCAAGTTGGTACAAATTCATAATGAACAATCCCTCTGACATCAAAAAAAAGGTCAGCAACATCGTTGCGACAGCTTCACACACTTTATTGTCCTGCTTTGTGCGTGCGTGCGTGCGTGCGTGCGTGCGTGCTTAATCATTATTACTAAAAATTTCATTAACAACCTTTTATTTTGCTTGTGTTTCTTCATTATTTTTAACAACTCCAGGAGATTTTAGAGTCTATTATTACCTAAGTCAATTTTTGTAAACCGTGGTATAACAAAACATATTATATTTAACGATAGTGGTAGCGACTTCAAAAGACATGTCTATTTAACCAAAAGTTGATCTAGCCTCGGTTTCAACTATTTTCTTAGATCATGTGATCCGGAAAAGTACTTGGGTCAGTTTTTGTTCTTTATTTTTAATTTATATAAGCGCTTAATCTTTTTTCTTTAAGCCAACCAAATATTACAATCTTCTAATACCAGCCGGAGGCCAGAACGTTATGTTGTACATAAAACATAGAAAAACATAGATATCAGAGATCATATACATAAACAGTATTAATAATGACTATAGAGAGAAGACTTAAGATTTTTTATTTGCCCATGACAGTTTGAAGGAAGCTGGAAAACGCAAGGAGTGTTCGGCTTGTGAGATTAGCCACTAGATTTCAAAAGTGCCCTTTTTCTTTCTTTCTTTCTTTCTTTCTTTCTTTCTTTCTTTCTTTCTTTCTTTTTTTTTTTTTTTTTTTTTTTTCCGGGTAACTCAGCCTCAGGCAGTAGCGGCGGTGTTTGTATTTCTTGCTCTCCGTAAGACCCTGAAAGTTACCGACAGAAAAATCTTTAAAAAGTTTTATTTTCAAACACAGAGTTGGTGTCTAGTTATAAGTGGACTAGGAGATGGGTGAATTCCCCTTTTCTATGAACCATCGGTGTAGATATTTTTTATTTTTCATTATAGGCTGACCGACCGATTGCCTGATACATGGCCCAGAGGGCTCTGAGGAGAGCGTGCAGACATAGAGCCCCCTATCGGTTTGGTGTTTAAGGTATAAACAGAAAAGTGAAGGGGAGGAAGGAGAAAAAAAAGGGGGGGTGACAGGAACGGACAGACCGGAGGTGAACAAAACGGAACAAAGAAGTCACCAACAAACCGGAACCAAAAGCAGACGAGAACTCACAGAACCAAATCCTCCTGAAACGGGGATCTGGGGTCAAAACCCGGTCTCTGAACAACCCAGCACCAAAAATTGGCCTCGGAGTTACCCGAATTGGCACGAAGCACAGAAGGCTTACGCGTAAGCCCCCAAACCCAGTGACAGCGAGAGGCTCCGACGGCAGAGATAAGGGAATTCCAGTGCACTTCCTCGGTTTGACAGATTCCACGATTCACCGACACACGGTTTCCAAGTCCCGTCAGTTGCTTTTATTCCTCACCGACTGAGGCAGTCATAGGCAGCCTGCCAGGGAGGGGAGAGCCGGAGGGTCCCTGGGACGAAGGAGATCTCGGCAGTTACTGGGACGTCTCTGTAATCCCTCCTGGGCTTGGCCAGCCATAAGCATCAGGGATCACTGATGCATTCCGGCACTCTACCTCCGCTACCCCACACGGAGGCAAGGAGCAAGGGAGTGAGACTCTCCAACTCAGATCAGTCCAGTTCGATCCACGTCCCCCGTGGTCTCCAGAGTTCGTTACCAGACTCGGGGATGGTGGTGCTCGTTGCCGGGCCCCAAAAACTTGAGTGACGAGGAGGGTCAGTGAGGAGAAGAGTGTATTTTATTCTAGGTGCCGGCAGCCAGGGAAGATGGCAGACTGACGTCCGTGGGGGAAAAGAAAGGCATCTTCCCTGAACTGAGAATAATCGAGAGGCTTCGCAGGCAGGCAGGCAGGCAGGCAGGCAGGCAGGCAGGCAGGCAGGCAGGCGGGGAAAGAACCGAGAAAGATGACAGCTGGTCATCGCAAGTTTCAGGGCTGACGGTTGACAAATCACCTCCTGCGGTCCGGTCTGCTTCATAAGGTTATCTCGAACTCGGCGGCCACGGCTGGAGTGTGTCATACGTCATCAGGAAAAGCTGCAAGGGTGTTGCAGCCATGGATCCCGGTCTCTGGGCGCCTGAGAATTCAGCGGGTTTTTCTTTTCTTTTCTTTTTTCCAGATTAGTGCTCTTCTGATCAATCAGATCCACAAGGTATGTATAGTCTCAAGGAAGGAAACGAGCAGAATCATGAAATCGAGCAGTAAAGGGAAAAACAAAGAGAAGACAGATGAATAGCAAGCTATGAGGTGACCGAACTAAGTCTGACTCATTAATTTCCCGACTTTCACCCTCACGGCATGTGTATAGTCTATCACGTGCTCTGCACCCGATGGCTAGTTTCCATCCCTCGACCTAAAGTCGACCCCTTTACGTATTCGGCTCTCTCCCCATCCCAGTACCCTCTGTCACCACCATTCTGTGGTCTGTATCGATGAACGTGTGTTTTGTTCATTTTGCCACCTCGGTTTTGCTTTCTCTCCTAATCCCAGATGGGAGTGAGAGCAGATCATGTCTGTCCTTTTCAACCTTCCAACTTGACTTAGCTTGGTGGTCTAGGGACGGGACGAAAGGGCCAGTTGCACGTAATCATTCTCCGAGGTTTACAGCACAGCTCCTAAGTCGCAGAGGCTGGAGATCCCGGCTAAAACGTATTTAGAAATAAATGAATACTATACTGAACCAATCGGAAAGGAACGATTTTGAAAGAAACCGCGTGAGAGGAAACTGACCTTGACAACACCGACTGGACGTTTATGACGGGACACTCCAATGCAACTCTGGGCCTTTTCCGGTAGAGATGCTGGCAAGAATAAGTCAGTCACTCCTATTAAAATAACTATGGATTATAGTTTGCCTCTGCGTAATATTTGACACTATCCTTTAAGGCCTAACGGGCTAGCTGGAATTAGCCCATCACACAAGATTACATAATGGGGGGGCTGGTTCATGCCACGCATGAGCCCCTGTAATTCTCCTAACCTTCCGGTAAAGAAACCCAATGGGAAAGGATGGAGATTTGCACAGGATATCGGAGCTATAAACAAAGAGATCCTGTAGTTCCAAACCCACATACCCCATTATCAGATATTCCCGCGTGTACTGCCGAGATATTTTCCGGTGATAGATAGACGCGGTGCCTTTTTCAGCATTCCTGTAAAACACAGGACAGGAAATACCTCTTTGCCTTTCTACCTGGGAAGATCAGAGTTTACGTGGACAGTCGTGCCCGGGGGTAGACAGAGAGTCCCACCTGCTTCTCTCAGATGCTAAACGCCGATTTGAACGAATGCAAAATGTCCCAGAAATGATACTCTCAGCCAATATACGGATAACTTACTCTTACGCTCTAGGACACATTGGACCCCCTACCATAAGAGGACGCGATTTACCGATCGCAATAGCTAGCCATTAAGGGACACAGGGTGTCAAAGGACAAGCTTCGATTTTGTTTACCCAAAGGAAAATACCTTGCCATCTAATATCTAAAGATGGGCTACGAATTAACCCTAAATAATAATCTTTCCTCTTCTAAAAGCAAACAGACAGACAACAGCCGAGAGGATACCCCGGCTCTGACTGGATACTATCACGACGGGGTTCGGAATTTTTCATTCATGGCCCAGCCTCTGTTTGTCTCCTTAAAATGAGATCGGCCCGATCCCATTCAACGGAACCCTGAACGGAAACGAGCCGAAGACACTCTAGAGGAAGTATTATCTAAAGCTCCCACCCTGGGACACCTTCGCTATAAACTCTCTTCCTAGTCGTGCATGAAAACACAGGAAATTCGGATAAAGGAGTTTATCCGAAGGCCACCCTCTCCACGGTACAGATGTGTGTGAGTCACGATCTGTACGGTTGTCTCACTAGGTGGAGACATCCCCTTGCAGGAGAGCAACAGCCTCGATGGTGGGTAAGTCACGACTGGAAAGAAATGATCCCGAACTAGGGGCATTCCCTGTGAGTTACATAGTCTCTGAGGCAAAGGATGCACTCGATCGGGAACATCCGGCCTACCCTGCAGCATTTTCGTCGTGGCTTATCACCCCGGTCCTCTGGATTTGTAGAACGTACAAACGGTACAGTTAAAACTCCACTGGGTAAATTTTGAGAAGCTTTTCGTCTCCCTTGGCTGAAAACTCTCCTTACGGTGTTTCTCAACCTGAGAGCTACTCCTTTTGGTAAACGTAGACTTTCTCCTCAGTAGTCAGCGTTCACCCCGTGTGACCGGACGTGTGAAACAATCTTACCGAAAGGAGACATTTTGCGTTATTATCAAGGACTTATCAAGCAGCTTAAATAAACCGATAAGTCTGCAACCGATTCGCTTCAGCGTGCTCCCGGGACACGAAGACTTCCAAGACCACGACTCACAGCCGGGAGACGTCGTCCACCACTGGATATGACATCAGCTAAAGACCCTCCAACCTCGTTGACAGGGACTTATTCGTTATCACTAATCGATCCAGGTGCAGTGAACTTAAAGGCGTTAACTCAAGGATTCACATCGCTCATGAAAAGAGTTGCCCACCTGTGGCTGGACATCTGCTCCTGTCTGACACTCGCCTCCACCGACGGCCAACCTCAAAGGCTCCCGGAGGACGAAAAGCTGCTGACGTCAGGGGTAGACAGCTACCAGCAGACCTCAAGAAGGCCTGTAGACCTACGAATTGACGTGGGACTTAAAATAACCATTCGTTTGATTGTCTTTACCTGCCCGCTAATATTATCAGTCACAATGATAGTTATACTTGTTCTTTAGGCTTTTCTCAAACCCTGTACTCATATACCCCAACTGTTAATCATTGAAGGTGCACAGAATAACTTTGGTATTTTCTTTCTTTTCCGGTAAAATATTTGTTTTCTTTTTTCTCTTCTTTTTTTAAATTTTATTTATTTATTTATTTATTTATTTATATATTTATTTATTTTAATTTTTTTACATTGGGGAAGGAGGACAGGACTTTATTGGGGAACAGGGTGAATTGCGGGGGCTTTTTCCCAGTCAAGTTGTTGTCCTTCCGATCGTAGTCGTGGAAGGCGCAGCTCACCTCCAGGTCCGGTTGCTGCTGTCAGTTGCAGGGGGCGCAGCCCAGCATCCCTTGCGGGAATCCAACCGGCCACCTCGTGGTCGAGAGCCCACCGGCCCATGCGGGAATCGAACCGGCAGCCTTCGGCATCAGGAGCACGGAGTTCCAACGGCCTGAGCCACCGGGCCGGCTCTGTATTTTCGATAATACTATTTACGCTTTCTCTTTGGAAACTTAGAAGGCATGCCAGCATAGAAGGAAGAAAAGGCGTGTGTATGTGGTTTTGAGAGAAGTTAAAAGGGAGTCGTTTGTTCTGATACTGTTGATCATTTCTGAATGCGAAAAAGGACACAAACTGAGAAAGACAAGTGAAGTCGTAGAAGGTTAGTAGAAAAGAAATACCGATAAAGGAATTTTACGTATAAATGCTAGAACACAATGACGCTTACCCCTCACCTCGACAAAGACTACTGACTATATTAATTCAGAGAAGCTTAAGCGGCTATTAAAATAATGGCCCTCTGTAACGGGGCTGCCGAGTGAGACACAGGAAATTGACTCATGAAACTCTTACCGTCCTCCTGGCCTCTAGACATTTTTAGATGGTGATTGTGATTCATACCATTGTGTTCTTAACAGCCTCGGCCCCAAATAAAAATTAAACTCAGTTCCCGATTGCACAACTAGCAGGAATTAGATGCTTCCCATGGGAAGTAGATGGGATATTCAGATCACAAGAACAACACCACCGGTGCACGGGAACCCATCTCACGGTCAGATTGTGAGAACTACAGCGATACATACACGGTGTGCCCTCAAACTATAAGTAAACGTTACACTGGCTGCAAAATACAGAAAACCGAGACAGACGGCAACGTTTGAATCACGATAGCTTATAGGTTAGAAACGATTCAGTGTGTTTTTTACTCAGTGAAGGCTCATGAGACCTACCTGCCTTCCGCTTACTCACCTTTCCTTTGGGGAAAACAACAACAACAACAACAACAACAAAAATTGGCCTGGACTGCCATCCAAGGTTACGGTCCGGCCCCATCCGCAATGGTCCACCATTACAGCAAGACAAAGGGAAACACTAAGAATTCCTAGTGAGCCTTCCTAGTCCCGGGAGACCACATCATCGGTGCATCCTTCGGATCGACTTACGGCCCAAAGGGGGAAATGCGGACAAAGAAGGGGGCCACTTACTAAACCTGTCAAGCTCAGGAGAGGCCGGCGTGGCAGGCCCCACAAACTTAGAGACCGAACGTAACCGCACAGGAGGGTCTGAACATATAATATCCCGAATGAAAGCAAGTCACGGTGGGCAGTCACATCCTAGGCCTGTAGCTTCCTTGACAGACAAAGGTCACCCTTTGCCTTCAGTGAGCCCGTCTGTTATCTTTTGGCATCTAAGATAACATACCCTCGGAATGTCTGAGCGATCCTGTTTTCCAGACACCTCAGGGCACAGCCCACTGCACCGGTGCCCAAGACAACAGAACCCCTCATCTTCGTCTTGTTCCCTGGATACCATCCTTACGTGCTGTAAACGTGAATTATTATCTACCCGTTACCCACCCGTGCAAAAGAAGTAAGCGTCCCTCCGTTTTACTTCTTAATCCAGTCCCAGAGGTGTCCCCACTTGCTTTCTCCTGCCCCTGACTCTGCCACCAACGGCTTTCGTGTACCAGGCCTTCTGCCTCCTCCGTTTATCCCAATTATATAAAATAAGCTGCAAAACTGCCCTTTTCTGGAGTATTTTCTCCAGCCCTTGAGACCGCTTCCTGGCAATGGTTGTCTGTCAGTGTGACTCAGATACACTCATTAACATTCTCCAAGGAGTCTGGAGGTTTGGATGTTTCTTAGGTGGACACCTAGGAACGCCAAACACCTCTCAAGAATGAGAGGTGGGATGTGAAGATCTGCAGCCTGGAGCAAAGCCTCCCGGTCCCGGGGATCACAGTCAAACACCAAAGGGAAGAGTAGGAGGCTGCGGAACAGGAAAGAGGTGAGGTGAGGCTCGGCTCGGGGCTGCTGTCAGGGAGCCCACGGGTCTGTCACGCACACATCTGCTGGCTCTCCCTGGTTTCACGGGTGCTAGTCTGCGGCACCACAGAGGACAAAGGCATGTGGCCTCCGGTCACCAGACACGGTGCAAAGACCGGTCAGAAGGAGCACGCGTGCTCCGGGGGCCACCTCCCACTCCTTGCGCAGGGCATGCTTGGGTGACAAGCCTCCATGCTGAGGCGGGGACAGAAAGCACACTCGGGCATACCCGCACAGGTGGCTCAGATCTTTAAAGAGAACGGCATCGTCACCCTTTCGTCTCTCCTTCTCACGTGAGTCAGCTGTCCAACGGGATGGACACGTGGGACCAGGACTGCCGTTGTCCAGATGCCCGGAGGCCACATTTTACCATCCTTCAGGAGAACGGTCGCCTTTGGCGAGCTCCCAAATTTCACATACGTCTACGGATTTCTGCACACACAGGGAGCCAGATGTGTTCTGTCTGCCTGCGGTGGGGAAGCACAATCACAACATCAGAGTTTCCAGTTCTGGCCATCTGGGGCTGCACCCTGACCCCACACTCATCCCCCCCCCCCCCCGCCCCAGCCAGCAAAATGCTGTCCAAGCTCTCAGGAACGCAGACGCAAGGGGTGCTGCGAAGGGAAAGACAGCAACCAACCGGTGGGAAAGGTCATCCTGCCCCCTCTCTCTTCCCAGGCAGGCGGGTGTCCCAACGAGCTGTGGAAGGCCGGTCACCACACGGGGTCACTTAGACAGCCCTGTTTACCCAATCCATTCTGGCCAGTCCCCGCTGCTGCCCCTCCCGCTGTATTATCGGACGTGCCCACCTTGACTGAGACTTCCCAGCAGCCCCATTCTCCCCACACCGTCTCCACCAGGGCTGCTCACACTTGCTTATCCCCTGTGACCTTACGAAGTCCCAGGGGCTGGGAAGTAAATTCTGCCCCTCCCTCACCCTTGTCACCTCCACACACCACCCATCCTCTCCTAGGCAGAATCTCTCCCGGATTCCCGCTTGAGGAGGTGGAGGACTTTGCCTCCACGTGGACCATCGGCCCCACTCCCAACCTTTAACTTTATGACCTTCCACTCTGCGATGGTCTCCCCACTCGCCCGCTACCGCCACCTGACATCTGCCCAGGCGGCTTTGACATCCGGGGCCCCACGCTCTGCCCACCGACCCCGAACATCCCCTCACTCATAGACCACACACACTCCCCACCAGCCCCACCTTCCCACCTCACCCCTCCCACCTGCCTGAATCCCTCAGGCTGCGAATGACTGTCATAGAGCGTCTGTTTGTGTCCCCCAAATCAATACTTCGAAGGGGGGGGGGAGATCCTCAGGATGGGATCGGTGCCCTCAGACAAGGAAGAAACCAGAACTGTCTCCCTACTGTAGCAGAACCCGGGGAGAAGGTGGCCATGTGCCAGCCAGGAAGAGGACCCTCCCCAGGAACCCACCATGCTGGCACCCCGATCTGTGAGAAATAAGTGTCCCTTGTGTGAGCCCTGGGGCCTGTGCTGTCTGTGATGGTGCGTGAGAGCGAGGCAGAGGGCTCCCCTTGCCGACGCCCTCCCTCTGAGCCCCGACGTCCCTCCACGGGCCTCTCAGCCCCACACCCTTTACACTCAGTACCGGGATGCCCTGGCTGCCGGGGCACATAGACCAGGCCTTCTCTTTCTAGTGGAGTGCGTGCAGATACCTCCACGCCGTCCTCCCCCTACCCCCCAGGTCTGGAGGAGAAGCACAGAGCTGCTACCGCAGGGACACCTCCCACCGCACTGGGGAAGCACCACAATGGCCTTGGAAAGTCTCCCCCAATCCCACATTCCAGGCCGGGGGACCTTGCCTGGCCTTATCACCCTGGGTCTCAGGGGTCTGTCCCCTCCCACCTATGTTTTTGGAGGCAAAGGGGCTGCTGGGGGGACCATGTGGTTAGGGACTTCCTAGCATGTCTCTCTGGCCATGAACCCAGGAACCCTTTACCTCTCTCTCTCTCTCTCTCTCTCTCTCTCTCTCTCTCTCTCTCCTCTATCTCTGGGCCTGGACCTCATGGGCACAGTTACACCTGAACACAGCCTTATGTCTGTCTTTCTGCAGAATTAATGTATGTGATTGGGACCCTGCGACCTGGGTTGGCGCCGAGGCGGAACTGTGAGCTCTGAGCCAGGAAGCCCTTCTTCTTGCCCATGGCCACCCCGCCCCACCCAGGAGGACTCCCTCTTTTCACCTCAGCTTCTGGGGAAACTCTGCATGGCTGGGAGTTGTGGGGAGGCCTCGAAGCTTCATTACTCAACTCGCATGAATTCAAGGCTAGGGCACACATTGTGAGGCTAACACGCAGCTCTGGCGAAGGACCGTGGACTATGGGGAATGGCCTTCTACCCCTAATTCAATGGACCGCTTTACTGTTTGCCTGGGAACACACCACCATGTAGTGGAACTGGCGGATGTTTGCTTTTGTGTCTTGACCGGCCGCCATTGAGAGTATGTAAGCACCTTGACTGCTGAGTCGCTGTTGTTCAAGCAGGGTACCCTGAGAGGCCCAGAGAGAGTGGCAGGGCCCTGAGAACCCTGGCTGAGTCCAGGAAGTCTGGCTGTGCCCAGAGGGAGTGGCAGTGCCCTGAGAGGCATGACATGGGGTGACAGGTGTGTGGGGGGTGGGGGGTGGGGGGGGGGGTCGTCTGTTCCTCGGTTTGTTTATTTTCTGGATAGAGCGAGAGAACTCTAAAAGAGGAGGTATTATTTATTCCGTGCAAGGTCTGGCAGGATGGAAGGTCGCAGGTCAGTCCGTGGACGGGAAGGAAACTCTGTGGGGGAGGGAGGAAGGGAGGGAGGGAGGGAGGGAGGAGATGGGGGTTGGGGCCGAGAAGGGAGGGGGAGGCCAGGTCGACACATTCCAAAGGTCCGCGTTCAATGGCTTCATTCAAATGCAGAAAGCTCTCCGGTCCAGTCAGCGCCTCCGACCTGGCCTGGGGCTTCTTTCTCCCCGCCGCCTTTGTTCAAACCTCCCCCACCCTTAGGCGGCCGCTTTCCAACCGCTAGGGAGGAAAAAATTGTTGGCGAAAACTCGCCCCACCGTCGCCCTGGGCCAACGACACCGTCTCCCTCTCCTCTTCCTGACCCGGGCCAACGCGCTCAACCCGTGGAGAATCACGGGCGGCGGCGGCGGCGGCGGGCGTGCGGGGGTGGGGGGGGTGGGGGGTGGGGGCGAGTCCGGGGGGGGGGGGGGTCGCTAAACAGCCGACCTCGGAGTCTTATTAGAGTTCGTAGGCCAGACACCGGCCGGGAACGATGAGGGTCCCGGGGAGGTCCGGCTGTGACGGTTGCAGTCATTTCCCCGCCCACCCAGCCCCCCACCCCGGCACCCCACCACCAGGGTTACGGGCCCAACAAGCACACCCCTGCAGCAACACTCTGCTCTGGGTGTGGGTTTTTAGCGTTCAGATTCCCGCGACGGACGGAAGGAAGGAAGGAAGGAAGGAAGGAAGGAAGGAAGGAAGGAAGGAAGGAAGGACCTGTCTTCCCTCTGCCCGCCCGCTTCTTCCTACCGGTCTCACCCTAGGTACCCACTGGGTACCCACTGGCCATTTCGCGTGCCGCCTCCTCACCGTGAAAGAGAGGAAGGAGGGCGGACAGACGTGAAGGAACCCCACAGATGGCAGCTCTGTATGAAGGAGTGGGGGCGGGGCGGAGGGGAGGACAGGGGAGAAGCTCTCGCACCGGGCAAACCCTGACTCCGAGTGAGTGGGGAATCCCGGGGTCCTTTTAAAAACCTAACTGGACACACAGAGGAAAGGCCACGTGAGGACACGGGGAGAAGACGGGCATCTGTAAGCCAAGGACGGAGCCCTGGGCAGAAACCAACCGTGCCAAAACCTAGCACTCGAACTTTCAGCTTGCAGAACTGTCAGGCGATACATTTCTGTCGTTTAAACCACTCGGCCTATGGTATTTGTGATGGCGGCCCGAGCCAACTGATACATGGCAGAAGGGGTGGAACGCGGTGCCCAAGAAAATGTGCCTGTCACGTCTCCAACGTGCACGACTCCATAACTGACCCTCCCCTGTGCTGTGCTGTGCTGTGCTGTGCTGTCCTGTGCTGTGCTGTACTGTGCTGTCCTGAGCTGTGCTGTGCTGAGCTGAGCTGAGCTGTGCTGTGCTGTGCTGTGCTGTGCTGTCCTGTGCTGTGCTGTGCTGTCCTGTGCTGTGCTGTGCTGTGCTGTGCTGTGCTGTGCTGTCCTGTGCTGTCCTGTGCTGTGCTGTGCTGAGCTGAGCTGAGCTGAGCTGTGCTGTGCTGTGCTGTGCTGTGCTGTGCTGTCCTGAGCTGTGCTGTGCTGAGCTGAGCTGAGCTGAGCTGTGCTGTGCTGTGCTGTGCTGTCCTGTGCTGTGCTGTGCTGTGCTGTCCTGTGCTGTGCTGTGCTGTGCTGTGCTGTGCTGTCCTGTGCTGTCCTGTGCTGTGCTGTGCTGTCCTGTGCTGTGCTGTGCTGTGCTGTCCTGTGCTGTCCTGAGCTGTGCTGTGCTGAGCTGAGCTGAGCTGAGCTGTGCTGTGCTGTGCTGTGCTGTGCTGTCCTGTGCTGTGCTGTGCTGTGCTGTCCTGTGCTGTGCTGTGCTGTGCTGTGCTGTGCTGTCCTGTGCTGTCCTGTGCTGTGCTGTGCTGTGCTGTGCTGTGCTGTGCTGTCCTGTGCTGTGCTGTGCTGTGCTGTGCTGTGCTGTGCTGTGCTGTGCTGTCCTGTGCTGTGGTCGGTTTTGCTGTGGTGCTGAGCTGTGCTGTGCTGTCCTGTGCTGTGCTGTGCTGTGCTGTGCTGTGCTGTGCTGTCCTGTGCTGTCCTGTGCTGTGCTGTCCTGTGCTGTCCTGTGCTGTGCTGTGCTGTGCTGTGCTGTGCTGTCCTGTGCTGTGCTGTGCTGTCCTGTGCTGTGCTGTGCTGTGCTGTGCTGTGCTGTGCTGTCCTGTGCTGTGCTGTGCTGTGCTGTGCTGTGCTGTGCTGTCCTGTGCTGTGCTGTGCTGTGCTGTGCTGTGCTGTCCTGTGCTGTGCTGTGCTGTGCTGTCCTTAGCTGTGCTGTCCTGTGCTGTGCTGTGCTGCGCTGTGCTGTGCTGTGCTGTCCTGTGCTGTGCTGTGCTGTGCTGTGCTGTCCTGAGCTGTGCTGTCCTGTGCTGTCCTGTGCTGTGCTGTCCTGTGCTGTCCTGTGCTGTGCTGTGCTGTGCTGTGCTGTGCTGTGCTGTGCTGTCCTGTGCTGTGCTGTGCTGTGCTGTGCTGTGCTGTGCTGTGCTGTCCTGTGCTGTGCTGTGCTGTGCGGTGCTGTGCTGTGCTGTGCTGTGCTGTGCTGTGCTGTGCTGTGCTGTGCTGTGCTGTCCTGTGCTGTCCTGTGCTGTGCTGTCCTGTGCTGTGCTGGTGCTGTGCTGTGCTGTGCTGTGCTGTGCTGTGCTGTGCTGTGCTGTGCTGTGCTGTGCTGTGCTGTGCTGTGCTGTGCTGTGCTGTGCTGTGCTGTGCTGTCCTGTGCTGTGCTGTGCTGTGCTGTCCTGTGCTGTGCTGTGCTGTGCTGTGCTGTGCTGTCCTGTGCTGTCCTGTGCTGTGCTGTGCTGTCCTGTGCTGTGCTGTGCTGTGCTGTGCTGTGCTGTCCTGTGCTGTGCTGTGCTGTGCTGTGCTGTGCTGTGCTGTGCTGTGCTGTGCTGTGCTGTCCTGTGCTGTGCTGTGCTGTGCTGTCCTGTGCTGTGCTGTGCTGTGCTGTGCTGTGCTGTGCTGTGCTGTGCTGTCCTGTGCTGTGCTGTGCTGTGCTGTGCTGTCCTGTGCTGTGCTGTGCTGTGCTGTGCTGTGCTGTCCTGTGCTGTGCTGTGCTGTGCTGTCCTGTGCTGTGCTGTGCTGTGCTGTGCTGTGCTGTGCTGGCTGTGCTGTGCTGTGCTGTGGCTGTGCTGCTGTGCTGTGCTGTGGCTGTGCTGTGCTGTGCTGTGCTGTGCTGTCCTGTGCTGTGCTGTGCTGTCCTTAGCTGTGCTGTGCTGTGCTGTGCTGTGCTGTCCTGTGCTGTGCTGTGCTGTGCTGTGCTGTCCTGTGCTGTGCTGTGCTGTGCTGTGCTGTGCTGTCCTGTGCTGTGCTGTGCTGTCCTGTGCTGTGCTGTGCTGTGCTGTGCTGTGCTGTCCTGTGCTGTGCTGTGCTGTGCTGTGCTGTGCTGTCCTGTGCTGTGCTGTGCTGTGCTGTGCTGTCCTGTGCTGTGCTGTGCTGTGCTGTGCTGTGCTGTCCTGTGCTGTGCTGTGCTGTGCTGTGCTGTGCTGTGCTGTCCTGTGCTGTGCTGTCCTGTGCTGTGCTGTGCTGTGCTGTGCTGTCCTGTGCTGTCCTGTGCTGTGCTGTGCTGTGCTGTGCTGAGATGAGCTGTGCTGTGCTGTGCTCTGCTGAGCTGAGCTGTGCTGTGCTGTGCTGTGCTGTCCTGTGCTGTGCTGTGCTGTGCTGTGCTGTGCTGTCCTGTGCTGTGCTGTGCTGTCCTTAGCTGTGCTGTGCTGTGCTGTGCTGTGCTGTCCTGTGCTGTGCTGTGCTGTCCTGCGCTGTGCTGTGCTGTGCTGTCCTGTGCTGTGCTGTGCTGTGCTGTGCTGTCCTGAGCTGTGCTGTCCTGAGCTGTGCTGTCCTGAGCTGTGCTGTGCTGCCCTGAGCTGTGCTGTGCTGTGCTGTGCTGTGCTGTGCTGTGCTGTGCTGTCCTGTGCTGTGCTGTGCTGTGCTGTGCTGTCCTGTGCTGTGCTGTGCTGTGCTGTGCTGTGCTGTGCTGTCCTGTGCTGTGCTGTGCTGTGCTGTCCTTAGCTGTGCTGTGCTGTGCTGTGCTGAGATGAGCTGTGCTGTGCTGTGCTCTGCTGAGCTGAGCTGTGCTGAACTGAGCTGTGCTGTGCTGAGCTGTGCTGTGCTGAGCTGTGCTCTGAGACCCACCAACAGCTCTGGGCGGCCTGCCTTCTCCAGCCAGCCAGGCCACTGTGGCTGTGGGGTTCTCTGCCCGCTTGGCCGGGAGTGAAGCGGTGGCGTTAGACTGTCCCTGCCACACTTCTCTGCCGCAGGTCAGGCCCGCTCCGTGGATATGCCAGCTCCCCATCCTCCTCTGGCTCGCACTCCATCTTTCTCTCCCCAGTGTTTTCCCTAGAACGTGCTCTTGCACACCCAACCGTCTCTCAGGACCTGGTTCTTAGAATAGCTGAACTGTTTATTAAGTGGGAGCTCGCTCTCTCTCTTCTCAGATGAGGAAATGGAAGCCCACTTTACAGAATGCTATCTGAGCCACATCCCAGCCTGTTTGCTCCCGCCAAGATGAGCCGCATTTCTGCATGCAGGTTCTGTGCGTTCGAACTGTATTTCCGATTAATATCGTGACAGATACCTTCCTGACTGTTCCTTTGAGAACGTACTTTCATAGAATGCATTCATGTCCCCTTCTACAATGTATTCTCTCCTTGGCACTCATCGCTATCCTGTGCTGTGTTACTTATTTCTCTTGTTTATTGTCCGATCCATAACTGCTGCGTCAAGAAGTGAAGAACCTCAAATTTTGCCATCCTCCTTACTGCCAACGTCGGACAGCAGAAGTCAGTGAAGCTGTCTCCCAACTTGGCATTTATCTCGTTGCATCACTAAGTGCTCGTGAACTTGTCCGTCAGCTTTTCTACATCAGGAAGCCCCACGAGGGCAGTTTAGAATGCATGAGTGAGTGACTGGGCGTGCTGGACTTCTCCTTTCACCCATGTTGTGTTTGGATGGATGGGTGGGACAAGAAAGCCTTACACTCCTAATAGCTAATTTCGGAGAGGTGGTAGCAGTTGTCCGGATGGGAAGAGATCTGGATTTTTTCAGTGATCCAGGCAGCAGATGACCGAGGCAGAGTTCACACTGCAACGTAATGAGTGTGAGTCAGAACCAAGGTAGAAACATGTCTGCAGGGTGGCAATTATCCAGGAAGGAGGTGTAGGGAGCCGGAGCATTAAGGGTTAAGAAAATGTAACTTCAAGCAGAGTTTGGGAGGATCGCTAAGGGGAACTCCGATAAGCATAAAGAACAAACAGACACCTGCTACCCTGGGAATGGGAAAATATCTAAAGGTCTAAGAACAGTCAGGGCCAAACTTTGAGAAAACATAACTAATCTGTACTTGCTGCCTCAGCCGCTTTATGTAACCTTCTTGTTTCTGTGTGTATAAAAGAAAGCTGAAAAATAAAGTAGGCGCTGCAGTCTAATTAGAACTGCTCGCCCTGATCCCATCTTTGTCTCTTGTCTATTTTTTCTCAATCCTCACTCCCCACTTCAGGGACCGTTCGTCTCGTCGGCAGGCTCCGACAAGTGGCGCCCGAACAGGGACCCGAATACTGGGGAATCAGTGAAGGACACCGCTTGCAAATGAGACGCGTCAAATAAGGTTGGCGGCGGTGAGATACCATAGTCGGGAGTAAAATAAAATGGGACAGGGGAACAGTAAAAGGCTGTTTACCCACATATTAAGGAGCATGCTAAAAACTAGAGGAATTAAAACCAGTGAAGCACGTTGCTTTGATTCTTAGAGTTTGTAGTACAAATATGTCCCTGGTTCCCAGAAGAAGGGACTTTAAACTTAGAAACTTGGGAAAAGGTAAGAGAGCATTTGCAGGGATATTATGATGCTCATGGACCCTCTGAAGTACCAGTAGACACTTTTTCCTTATGGAATTTGGTTAGGGATGTGATCGATCCTAGACATAAAGGAATCAGATACTCTAAAATGACCAACCCAAACTGGATCCCCTTGGAAGCAGAGGTGCAAAGATTACAAGCTGCACTCACTTCCCTCTCTGTTCAAATGCAGTTAGTTCAGGCTCGACAGACTGGGCCTTTATTAGAAGCTCAATCAGAATAGAAGCCTAGGTTACAATGAAGCTCTCCTCCAAGTGTAGTTGCAGGGCTAGATCCACTGCCCGAGGCCCCTATCAACAGAAAAAGATTCAAGCCGCCAAGCTGCTAGTACAGGAGCAAGTTAAAAGGGACACATTGCTTCCTCCAATTCTCCCTGGAATTCTCCCATTTTTGTTATTAAGAAAAATCTGGTAGATAGAGATTATGACAAGATTTACAAAAGTTAATAAAACCATGAAATTAATGGGAGCCTTACAGACAGGCTTGCCCTGTCCTGCAGCCACACCAAAAACACATATAAAATTGTTTTGGACTGAAAAGATTGTTTTATACTATACCTTTAAATCCTGATGACTGCCCTAGATTTGCTTTCAGTGTTCCTTCTGTTAATTTACAAAAACCTTTTAAGAGATATCATTGGCTAGTGCTACCTCAGAGAATGGCTAGTAGCCCTACATTGTGTCAAAAATTTGTATCAGCTGCAATAGAACCTACCCAAAGGACATTTTCAGATATTTACATCATCCACTACACGGATGACATACTTCTTGCCCACTCTTGTGAACCAAAGTTGCTTGCTGCTTTTGCTCATTTACAAAAAGCTCCACAATTATGGGCTAGTTATAGCCCCCCAAAAAAATTCAGCAAGTGCCTCCTTACTCTTATCTGGGATATTGTTTAATGCCTCAGGCCATTGTGCCTCAAAAATACAAATCGAGATTGTTTAAAAACGTTAAATGATTTCCAAAAGCTACTGGGAGACATTAACTGGATTAGACCTCAGTTGCGGTTGACAACCGGTGAATTACAACCTTTGTTTAAAATATTACGTGGGAAAGCTGATCCTACTTCTCCCGCAGATAACACGGGAAGAGGCTTTGCTTGTATTTCTCCAGGTCCAGAAGAAAAACCTTTGTGAATTCCTGGTCGGTGTTAAACCATACCGTGAACGACAGCCCACAGAAAAAGAGACATCTATAGATACCCATCCACGCCCCTAGGGTGTGGGAAAGCTCACTTTCCGCAGCTGCAGAAGGACTTTCCACTTCAGACCCTGTTAAATGGATAAAGACTTTGGGTAGAGGGTTTGCTGGGGATATTGCTGTTCTGTTTATTGTTCTGTTTGTTTTACATAGTCCTCAGATGTGGACAAATAGCCCTCCAACGGGCTGTAAATGAAACAACTGCACGTTCTGTGTTTCTCATGCTTCAAAAACAAAAAAGGTCGATGTAGTCACACAACAGCCTAGCCGACTGTCCCCCCATGTCTTTCCTTAAGGAAAGAAGAGTCTGTAAGACTGTGCCTTTCTGGGACTCTGTTCCATCCTTGTGTTTACACCTCATGTCTCTCTGTCTGGTCCCCAAAAGATGGTTTGCAGCCAAAGACGGGTAAGATATCTCACGGGAGATACAACCTAAGCCAGGCGGAACCGAGTGGGGACCCCCAATGAGCTGCCTTAGAAGACCCAAAAAGGAGCCTTTCCTCCCCTTCCCCCTGCCTGGCAAAAGCCACTGCTGTCTCTGGCTTTCCTCTCTCACCTGATTGTGAGAGAAGTCATGAGGGCAATGAAGATCAGTTCTCTCCACTTATCTCAACAGAGCTGTTACAATATGAGTGACTTGACCCTGAGAAGGTAAGACATCATGGGACTTTATGCTTCGGCTGTTAACAGACAAAGGGTGATTGGAGTAAACATTTTTCTGCTATGAGGTATGAGTCTCACAGACCGTGTAAGAAAAATGTTACTCTTGATCTTATCCAGTTTCATAAAGAGGTCTTGACACTGCAAGAGGCCTCTCCTTTAAATACAGGTATAGCTGATACTCTCAACAAACTTGTCTCTAGTTTTCACAATGTATTTCCATCATACTCTTCAATGCTTCAAATTATGGCCCCCTTGTAATTCCACTTGTTGTGATCCTCCTGATACTGTGTTTCCTCCCTGCATCAAAAGCTGTGATGGGGACAGTCACAGATATTTATGGAGAAATTCACAAAATAAGGCTCCACATGGCTAATAAACCAAAAGCCACTGCCCTGTCTAACCCCAAAGGAGATCGGTAGCCAATGACGGGTAATGATCAGTAAGCGTTTTACAACCTAAGACAGGAGTCGATCGCTTTGATGATCGATATCCAATGACGGGTAAGTGAGAATGTCTGTACTGACTACCTAAGCCAGACACGATCTCAAAAAAAAAAAATAAAAAGGGGATATGTAGGGAGCCGGAGCATTAAGGGTTAAGAAAATGTAACTTCAAGCAGAATTTGGGAGGATCGCTAAGGGAACTCCGATAAGCATAAAGAACAAACAGACACCTGCTACCCTGGGAATGGGAAAATATCTAAAGGTCTAAGAACAGTCAGGGCCAAACTTTGAGAAAACATAACTAATCTGTACTTGCTGCCTCAGCCGCTTTATGTAACCTTCTTGTTTCTGTGTGTATAAAAGAAAGCTGAAAAATAAAGTAGGGGCAGCAGTCTAGTCAGAACTGCTCGCCCTCCCGATCCCATCTTTGTCTCTTGTCCAATTTTTTCTCAATCCTCACTCCCCACTTCAGGAACCGTTCGTCTCGTCGGCAGGCTCCGACAAGGAGGGAGGGAGGACAGGGAGGGAGGACAGGGAGGGAGGACAGGGAGGGAGGACAGGAAGGAAGGAAGGAAGGAAGGAAGGAAGGAAGGAAGGAAGGAAGGAAGGAGATCCTGGAAGGCCTCACAAGCACAGCCCTGCCCAGAGAAAGAAGAGGTGAGGCCGAGAGTTGATGATTTTGATAGCGAGGCCCTCGTGCTGACAGAAGAGTCCTGGAGGTTGGGAGCTGGGAGCTGAGAGCTGAGGTTAAGTTGGAAGGGAGGAGGCCAGTTCATCTTCGGGACCTCTCGAGCTCCTCAAAGAACAGCGCTCAGACTTGTACCCGGGAGGTTCCTTGAGGTAAGGGAAGCCCGGGCTGAAGGTGACATGGGTGGAGGTGCTGGGGCAGAGGCCCACCGTGCTTACTGCAGGCGGGTGCCATAAAGGAGACCAAGCCCCTTGACTCGTGGGTGTGCATGACAGCAGGACCGGGGCTGGGAAGGAACCTCCCTTCCCGCTCCGCCACGGGTCCCCACTTCCTCCTGCTCGAGGGAAAAGGGCCCGGTTTACTGCACGGTGGCGTCTGGGCGTCTGTCCCAAACGTTACCGAGCAACTCGGCTCGGGCCCGCAGGCGCTCAGCGACACATTGACTTTTTGAAGTCAAAGGATGACAAAGTTTGCGGTCTTGGCTTTCAGTGAACTCCTGCAGCAGCACCGAGGTGATGTGGAAACGACCGCCAACTAAAGCTGTATAGCTTCCCGAATGGTTTCAGCAGCTCACTTTAAGATATCAAAGAGATCGCATTGGAGTCTTGGGCGTTCAGGCTTAAATACGCGTTTGGGTGGGGGATTTAAGGGCACGGAAGTAAATTAGATAGTCACGCATTCACGGTATCCAGTGCCGGTCAGGTAGGGTATCCCGAGAGATGTAAAAGCCAGCGGTCCGCCTTCAAGGAAGAACACGTGAAAAGAGCAGCCAAAGGAAAGTACCTTTCCAAGATTCTTAGAGCCGTGACGCGGTTGGTTAGATCAGCTCTGTCCAGCACAGCAGCTACCGGCCACAGGAGGTTGTGGAGCCCTTGAAGTGTGCCTAGACCGAAAGGAGATGGGCTGTAGTGGTAACGGACAGACTGCGTTCTGAAGGTTTAGCGTTAAGAGAAGAGTGCAAGATAACCTCGCGAATAACTTCAAATATGATTTTATGTCCACATGATAATAATTTGGTTACACTGGGCTAAATAAACTATAACACCGAAATGAAAAAAAAAAAAAAAAAAAAAAAAAGAATGAATGAATGAATGAATGAATGAATGAATGAATCAATCAATCAATCAATCATCAAAAGCTAACTAACAGAGTTCAGGAGACCGGACTTCCGAACGTTCACGAGTTTCCGTGAGCCACGGTGATTCTTTGAGCCAAAGTGACCGTGAAGGCCGGGAAGGAAAACCTCAACGGATTCGGAAAGCGCTCCGGGGAACGGCAGTCCCTTCCCTCCTCGGCTTCCTTTTCTCCATCGCGATCAACGGGGGCGGGGCGGGGGAACGGAAGGAGGGTCACGTGAGGTCCACCCGCGGGGAGATCTCGGGAACGGATGATAAAAAGCAAAACAGAGAGACACGTACTTCTTTTAGACGCGCGAACACGCGACAGGAATCGAACGCGTACCACCGGGCACGGAGATGGCGTTCGGGAAACGAGATCGCAAGGAGAGGTTCCCAGGCCTCCCGGGTCCGGGTGCGTCGGGTCGCGCCCGAGGGCATCCGGAAAAGGATGACTCTGACATTCCAAGGGCGTGTGTATGTACGTCGTCTCCAAAAGACAATAGACGGGCAGGCTCCTTGCGGGTACAGATCGACCTCTGTCAAGGAAGCCACAGGCCAAAGGTTTGACGGCCGGCCAGCCACGACCCACCCTCTTTCAGTCAGGAGGTTTCACGTTCGGACCGTCCCGTGCGTTTCATCTCGGCCCTCCGATTCCGTAGAGGCTGACAGGCCGCCGTCCCCTCCCCCACCCCCGCCCCGGGCTTTTCAGGTTTAGTCTGCGGCCCCTTCGTGTGTCCTCCACAAGGACGTGAAGGGACCCCATGCCAGCGAACCGTACACTCAGAAACGGTTAAAACGATCAATGAATGATAGGCGGTGTCTGGTTTTACCACCCTTGGGCGCCCGCACGCGCACACACACCAAAGCACCGTCTCCCGAATCGGAGTCAGGAGCTGCTCCCTGCGCCTGTCACAGGGGTCATCTGCAGTGTGAAAAGCCAGGGTTCGGCCAAAGGGAATATTTTCTTCCCGTCGGGGCGAATGAAGGTCATTCCTCCGTGACAGTAGGCGTAGGCGCTGCCGTTCCAAAGGCGAGGCAGGCGGGGCGAGCTCTAGCATCTAAAAGCCCTTCACAGCATCGACACTTTGAATCAGGTGTGACTTTTGAGTCGCCTTACTTCTCCATTCACTCACTTCTTCGGTGGTGGGGTTCGGGGACGGAGGGAGGGAGGGAGGGAGGGAGGGAGGGAGGGAGGGAGGGAGGGAGGGAGGGAGGGAGGAGAGAGCAGAGACGGCTAAGGAGGAGCTAGTCAGTTAATGACACTGGCCATGGGTATTGTTCTGAAAAGTTATTTGTTTTGCTCTTTCCCCACCGCCTTCTTCGACACACACACACACACTCACTCACTCGGATTCAAGCCGTTGTTTCTCAACCTAGTCGTGTAGGACACATCTCCCCCCGCCCCCCGCATAGGACAGACTCAAATCGAAGTGTGTGGTGGCGGTGGTGGTGGTGGTGGTGGTGGTGGTGGTGGTGGTGGTGGTGGTGGAGGAAAGCTTTCTGGTGCCCAGAGTGGGGGTGCGGGTTTGGGGGTGGGTGGGGATTTCCGTTCAAAATAGAAGTAGTTGCGGGCCGGGAAGCTGGAGGAGGGACGGCTGACTAGAAGAGGGCGTTCTACGTATTCGATGGGGGCGGGGGAGAGGAATGTTTTCTGTCACTCCCCGTCGCTCAGGAACTCTAGTCGGGGGAGGGCGCAACGGGTGGGGCGTCGTCTGTTGTGGGGAGGCGGGAGGTGGGAAAAAGAAAACGAGGAAAAGAACAATCGAACAAACAAACAAAAACGAGCGAGGCTGCCAGTTCGGTCCAGACCCTCGCTTTCCGGGGCCGGTCGTCCCAGGGCGGGCTTTCGGGCGGAGAGCCCTCTGTCGTTCTCTTCGGTCCACCGGAGAAATAAACACCCTTCGTGGCCAGAGGGAAGACTTTCCGTGTGGTGCGGACAACGGCGAACGACGGTCACGGGGATAGTTCATCACATAGGTACACGTAGGCCCTTCTCGGTGTGATCCATAAACGGTGGCGTATTTCGTGCTAACGATTGTCAGTCACCGCTGTTCCGAGTACCATCCACACCTCCCTGTAAACCGCGCCCCGCTCCCGGACGCGCGCAGGCTGCGCACCTCCGCCACCCCTCTCCCGCGCCCCACGCCCTTCTTCCGGCCATGCGCCGCCCCCACACCCACCTCCCCACACCCACCCACCCACCTCGGCCCCGCTCCTCTCGGTCGACCTCACCGGGAGGAGGCCAGAAAAAGATCGCCCGGCCCCCAAGTCGGCTGGCGCCCGACTCCCAGCACCACGGTCGCAGGGCAGGACGACGGATCAGTGATCTCCGGGACGGACGGGACGACCGACCGACCGACCGACCGACCGACCGACAGGGAGTTCGGCCTCGTCCCGATGCGGCGCGGGACCCGCGTTTCAGGGCCGGGCGCAGCGGGCGGGGATGCCCCGTAGCGGAAGCGACCCGGCCTTGAAACTTTTCTCTCCGAACGCCCCTGAGACGGGGACGTTTGCCGCGCGTCGACGGACGGCCTACCCGCGCTCCACCTTCGCCGGTTGAGGCCTCCAGGGCGGCCCGGAGATCGTCTCATCCCCGAGGCGCCCGCCCGGTCCCAGCGACTCCGGTGCGGATTCAGCCATTTCCACGGACGGAAACACGTCCCTCCGCCCTCATCATCATCGGGAGTCCATCCGTCGCGCACCCTTTGCGAGAGGACGGCGACATTTCACTCGGGTCGCTCGGTTTCGGGGTCGACGCCGCCGCCGTCAAATGTAGACGAGTCATAAAAACGGTGAGCGTGGGAGGAGCGGGGTTGTCACTGTGTGAGGGATACAGATGGTAAATGTGTATTATATTGATTCGTGTACCTGAAGCTAATTTTAAATATGTCTTAAAAAAAAATGTTAAAGAAAAATGTTTAAAAAAACCACCACCACCACCACCACCACCACCACCACCACCACCACCACCACCACCAGCAGCAGCAGCAGCAGCAGCAGCAGCAGCAGCAGCAGCAGCACGAAAGAAAAAAACGTGAGCGTGGCGGGGTTTAAGTTTCACAGGCAGACAGGTACATATTTATCGTGTCCCAGGCTGTGTATGGAAAAGCAAAAAAAAAATTAAAAAAATTAAAAAAAAGCAGTGACGCGGGCGTGGGGTGGGTGAAAAGAAAAAACCCAGGGAAAGATCACGTCCATGCGGACGGGAGGAGGTGGAGAGGGCGAGGGCGAGGGCGAGGGCGAGGGCGAGGGCGAGGGCGAGGGCGAGGGCGAGGGCGAGGGCGAGGGCGAGGGCGAGGGCGAGGGCGAAGGGAACGACGGGTGGACGGAAAGGGGTACGGGGACGGAAGAGAGCTCTGGTCGACCGGCGCGGGGTCGGGAACGCGGGCCGGCTGCAGGGACGGAGAACGCGAGGGCCACAAGGGGAGAGAGACAAGGGAACACAGGGACAGGGCGAGGGCGAGAGAGATATCTGGTCGACCCGCGCGGAGGTCGGAGGGCGAGGGACAGAGGGTGAGGAGGGGCGAGGGGCCGGGGCCGGACAGAGGGCGAGGGCGGTAGAGAAAGACATCTGGTCGACCCGCGCGGAGGTCGGAGGGAGAGGGACCGAGGGAACGAGGGGACCGGGGGGGAGGGCGAGGGCGGGGCTGGGGCACGGGTAGCGTGGGGGACCGAGGGAGAGAGGGCATGGGCACGGGCGTCGGCGAGCCGGGGACCGTGCCGGACAGAGGAGAGGGCGATAGACAAAGACATCTGGTCGACCCGCGCGGAGGTCGGAGGAGAAGGACCGAGGGAACGAGGGGACCGGGGGGGACGGGGACGGGGACGGGGACGGGGACGGGGGACGGG
>NW_027423829.1:0-51256 GCF_036562045.2 Rhinolophus sinicus | reverse complement strand
AACATGAAACAAAGAGGGAGGCTACAAATCACCAGGGTGAAATCAGGAGCACAAAAAGACACTAAGGGCAATCAGAGCACTAAGTGTAACAACAAAACAAGGGTCACATGGTTCAGAAACGTCTCTTGGTACCAGAAGTGGTGCAGTGAAAACACCTGGGGCCATCTGATAACACCAGTGAAATATAGAAGACAACATAATCTCCATCACTGTGTCCCAGGTGCTCAATAAAATCAAGTTGTCCTGGGCATGTCTTTGTTTCCCTCAATGGTTTCTTTGGTGCTTGGCTGTTCATCTCAATGTAGATTGATGTCCTGAAACCAATATGTCTCACACTGGTCTCAATTATTCTGGTAGTTATGAGCTGGCTTTAGAATCTTGACAACACCATGGTAATGCTCAAGCACATACTAATGCTACTGGGAACCTACTGATGGGATTACTAACTTAATAGATGTACTGAGCATGCCCGAGTTCTTTGGACAATGCTTTAGTGATTGTCTGCATTTCCAGTTGCACCTTGGAGCTCTTTGGTGTTCTTGAGTGCCCTTTTCTACTTCTGAAACACTTAGTTTGCCCTGAGTTACTTGTTTTGATCCCGAATGCCCCCTTTGCTGCTGAAGCATTCTTGGAGGTTCCAATAGTGTCACAGTACTTCTGAAAAAATAGCAGCATTCCTCAGAACTATCTGGTTGCTGTGAGTTACTTTATATAGACATGACCAGTCTCTAAAAGTCCTTATGCGCCATGATAACTGTGAACACATCCTGCTCTTGCTGCAAATTCAGTGGTTGCTCTGGATGTCTCTCAGTTGTCCTGATGACCTTCTGGTAATCCTGAGATACCTTTGTGTCCTTAGAGATAAATTGTACTTCTGATAGTTTCTTTGTCTCTCTAAAAAGCCTCTGTTTGGTTCTCAGTTACACAATGGTTCTCAGGTTGTCCCATGCAGTTCTGGTCCCCTGGTTATTCCAATAACTTCCTTTCAGTTTTTGTAATTCTTTTCTTTTTTTTAAATTTCTTTTTGGTGCAACATCCAAGATCTCAGCTTCCCTTGGTGTTTCTGGGTAACCTCTAGTTTTCTTGAGTGCCCCTGTTTCTTCTGAGGGCCTAAAAGTTCCTGAAGGACCTTTTGGTAATCATCACCTTTCTAATGGTTTTAACACTAAAGCACTTTGAACTTTCAGGCCTTTGTAAAAATAGTCACAATTCAATTGTAACCCCTAAGGGCATGGGGAACACCATTGCCATTTGTAGCCCACCATATTCCTTCAGGCATATCAGGAGCTCAGCACAGATCTAAGTAAGAGAGCAGATCTAGATACTTGTCTCCATTAGGGTGACACAGTAGTGTTCAAAATAACAGTTATCAAGTTTACCAGCATACTATGGGAACCATATATACATGATCAGGGATAATAATTGTTTTCCAGCTGTTTGCAGAGTAAATCTAGACCAATAGCAAACACAACAGAGGTGTTCAGAAAATTATGGTGCATTAAAAAGGAGTAGAGAGCACCCATGAGTATAATATGATGATGAGGTTTACCACAGGCAACTCTGGACAACTATAAAATACTGAGCACAGGCAGAATAGTATCACTGAAAACTAAATGGTCTCAGGAAAACATAGGGGCACTTAGTAAAAACAAATAGGACACTCAGGGCTTCCAAGACACTATGAAGTACACTAGGAGTCATTAATATAAAGCTGTGTTGGTTCTGGAAACCAATGGTTCTTTTCCATGAAACTCTACTCACTCAAGAGATCCTGAGTGTAACCAGAAATACTAGGGTACTATTGTAATAATGACTGGAGGCTCACCCCTTTGGTTGTTCTCAGGATTACCAGGAAACCCCATTGCCATGCATTTGGAATCCAGGTAAACAAGAGGTTCCCAGAAGCAAAAAGCTGCCATGGACATTCAGGAACACCAGAAAATGGACATGAAAACCAGCATCCCTCACAAATATCATGATGCAGTCAAGACCACTGGAATGTCATCAGGGACATCAGAAGACCCTAAAAGAAACCATAGATATATAGGCAACTGAGGGACCCTGGAAAAAACTACAGACAATACAAGATATCCATAGGTGTGTCAGCACCAGCAGGGTGTGCTCAGGAAATTAACGAAAACATGAGGTTCATTGGAGGGTACTGAGGACCATCGAGCCACATCGAGAAATGTCACAGCACTATCAGGCTTACTGAATGCTCAGGATTGCCTGACTGCTTTTGGACCACCACAGTATACTCAAGATCACAGAGATTGCTCAGGACCACTCAGGTACCACACAAACTTTAAGGTCTTATGATAATTGCAGGGGGTTCTATGACAGCCAAGAAGCACAACAATCACCAACGGTCACTCAACACAACCAGTGCCTTATATGATACATGTAAGTATTAGGAGACCACAAATGACACTCAGGGGTGCCACCTGGTTCAAAGGAGTCCCAGTGTACTGTCAAAATTACTCTGTTCTTGAGTATTACCAGGGCTATGTGAAGAATGCCAAGGTGTCCTCGGGAATATGAGAGCTCAATCAGGAAAACATGAGGTCACTCAGACTCACCAGAAAATGTTAAAAAAAAAAATCAGTGGAGAATTAGGATCATGAAAGTGCTTATAGGATCAATGGTACACCCAGGATTATGTGGGGCCCCCATGAATACCCCATTATGTTCAGGACTGACTATATCTTCCGGCACCACCATGAGTTTCTCCACACCTCCAGAACTTACTTATGACCATGGGGGGTAATATCAATTATGCGAAGTAATGCTCAGGACACCCATTAGACAATTGCATGACCAGGGCATAATCAGGTACACCTGATCAGGGAGCACAAAATCACCACAACACTGTGAGAAATTAGAAAATTCTATCACACCGACATGAGACTGTGGGTGCCATGAAGCTTTCAGGAAAATCACTGGCTGCATAGATCCACAATGTGCTCTGTGGGCCAACATTGACACCCAACTCTACTAGGGATTGAAACGGATGATCACTATACAATCAGGAATACTGTGGTGACTGTGGGCAATCACCAATTTCAAGAGTGCCAGTTATGACTTAGGAGAAGGTGCAGGTGCTCACTACTGCTGTATAACCCAAATCCACTGAGGACAGTCAGGATAAATCCAGGACCACCATCAAGTTTGTATGTCTTTGTACACATGACAAGGAACAAGCAGAACATATATACACATTATGAAAGTGCACTGAGAGCCACAAGCAGATGCATAAATCAATAAGCGTTCTACCAAGATACCCAGGTGTAAGTCAAATTCCCACATAAGCCTGAGTGCCACAAGACTGCCAGGGCTCATTGATGACAAGATCTCATTATGAAAAAAAAAAAGAAAAAAAAAAAAGAGGGGGATAAAGGACAATAAGGTTCTAACAAAATAAGCGATATTCAGAGTAACCAGGGGGTGTCCAGGACTGAGGTCATGGTACAATCACCGAGATACTGGACAACATTCACTGAGGAGAACCAGGAGTATTTCAGGGACATTAAGGTAGTATCAGAAACAACAGAGTTAAGTCATGACAATCAGGGGCACCTGAATCTCCAAGAATTAATCCAAGCCCTCTAGAGCACTCTAAGGACTATGAAGGAACTCTCAGACACACCAGGTTTCATACAAGATCTCCAGAGTAATGTTAAAAGAAACAGTGTTTGCACAAGGCACATGAGCATTCTCAGGTACACATGGGATCTAAGGAGCACTTCTCACAGTGAATGTCAGTCTCCAAGGATAATGTAGGGTCACTGAAGAATAGCTGGGACAACCCATTACATGAAGTAGTACTCAAGTACACAGGGCGCAGTCATGACAATGAGTACATGTTCAGGAACACCAGGAATCACACAGGTACTAGGCCATGCTCTCAAATATTTGATAAAACCAATACCACCAAGGTGACTCGGAACAATTATTTAACTGAAGAAAAACAGGTAATCTGAGGACCACAATTGGTCTCTTAAAAAACAAACATAACAGCACAGGCTTGTGACCACAAGTATTAAAATGGAATTATCTGGATTGTTAGGGTAACCCAGGACTCACAGGAAGCAACCAAGATGACCAGGGTATTCTGAAAACAGCTCAAAAGTGCTTAGCAATTCCTGACGTTGCTTAGTAGCAGCTGGGCACCCAAAACAACCATGGAACTCAGGAAAACATAAGGTTTTATTGAAAGAGAAGAAGACACTCAGAAAGGTTGAGACTACTATGTAGAACTCAAGATGACATTGCAGGTGAAAAGCAAAACAAAACAGGGGAGACTGAGGGATCTGGGAAATTCTCAGTTATACCACTCTATATATTAGGGTGGTAATGGGACTACCACAAAGTGCTCAATAAAAGCTGTGATCATTTTGAATTCAACATGCATATTCTTGACCATCTGGTGATGCTTGTGACCACCAGCAATGTCTCAGGAATCCTTGGGTGCTATCTGTACTATAAGAGCACTGCCATGTCTACCTAAATGTCACAGAAAAACGAAACAGCCATGGATGGCTAAGGACAACTAGAGCCATCATTCTAATGAGGCTGATGATGAGTAAGAGTTATATCTGCAGTTTCAGTAGGAGGCTCAGCCACAGCATCTCAGGGACATTAATGTCCATTTGGCACAAATAGGGCACTCTAAAACAAAGGAAAGACCTGAACTATCAAGGAATTGGATGCCAAGTTCTAACTATCACCTCTCAGGATATGTTGGCATGCCCTGTACCACTGCCAAAACCTCAGTTCCAAGGAGGATTAATAAGAAGTGATTAAATTTGTCACATGTTCCTGGAACTCAAAATGATCCCGAGGTTATAGAGTATACAATGGCTAACTGGTTTAAAAGAGGTCTTGGGAGCACCCAAATGACCTCATTACTATACGGGTTGTATCAGAATTACATGGATGTTTAGGATCAGTAGAGGTGGCTAAGTAAGATCATGATTCATGTATGATAACCACAGAGCTAGTAAAACAACAGGACTTTATCAGAATAACAAGGCACTGAAATCCACCATGAGGCACTGCAGACCACTGCAAAGGCAGCTAAGATAATCATGAAAGCTGAGAAATACAATGGCACTGTCACGGTCATCAGGAGGTGATCAGTACTACCACAAAGCCTCAGGATACAAGTGCATTATCAGGATATGTAACAAGAGTTCAGGGCCTCCAGATGTTCTCAGGACAAGCAGGAGTTGATTCATTACATTAAGGGCTGCTCAAAATTATCAAGGGCACTCAAAACTAGCAGATAAAAATCCAGAACAATCATATGGCATGAGACGTCTATTAAAAAACTCAAGACCACCAAAGAGCACTCAGCAAACCCTGCCTTACCTAAATCATCTGAAGTTTGCCCAGGAACATCAGGAATTGCTCGAAACAGCCATATGGCCAAGATCAGTAGGGCTGAGTGAGGAATATGTGGTGTCCTAGTTTCACAAGGAAACACTCAGGAAGAAGAGGACACTAATAAGAAACACAGTGGTCATTTAGAACCATCAGGTTTTACCCGGGCCACCAGTGGTGACTTGGAGTCCTGAAATGCTCAGTAATACCAGGAGGAACTTAAAATCACAATAAAGCTCAAGATAAAAACAACTTCTGCTTTGTACAAGTAAAGAATGCAGTCAATTCACAGAAAACTGTTACATAAACAGCCAATCAATGTGTTCTGAGAAACAGCAAACATTGCTGAAGCCCTCACATGTCCTTAGAGAGTGCTAACAGGCACTCAGGTTGACTTATGTCAACCTGTGCAATATCACAACCACTGTCGTGAGCTCGGAACCACAAAGGGCACTGACCAAAACGAACTGTGTACCAGGTAGCACACAAAGTAATCAGCAAGCCAAAAAATATCTGAAGTCCACCAAAAGGCAGTGATGACCAACAAAAGGCAATCAGTCTAACTGGTCACATGAGAAATATCCAAAAGTGCTAAGTGTGGGGAGCCATGGTTACAGGTTACTCTGAGCTTTACAGAATGGCTCGGTTTATGCTTAACCTGTTTCTGCCCCTAAGGCAATGTCTTTGCTGGTACCTGGAGGGTGCTTAGAAGCTACTAAGGAATGTGGTGGGAGCGGCCAGTTCCCGGACATAGAAGACTGATGGCTATCAGGGTAATTGATAGGATAATTACTTTTGGGAGTTTCAGTGATTTTGTATCCTCTATGTAAAAGTTAAAAATTTACATTTGCTAAGGTAATGCATACTTTCTTTGTTAAGTTGCACGTACTCAAACTGCATATATTGGTGAAAAAGAATAAACTCGAGGCTTCAGCATCACTGAAGACCTGCAGCATTAGCATTTGTGTGAGTGTCTTTTATTTCATTCCCACTCCCCCATTTAGGTTCTGATCGACTTGTGGCAGCTGGCTCGCCACACTTGGCGCCCGAACAGGGACCTGAATACGGGGGTAACAGTGAGGAACACTGCATGGCAAGGGTCCGGCTCGAAGAGGAGCTTATTTCAGTGGATGCGCGGTGAGTAGAACACAGATGTTTTGGGATAAATTTAGATGTAATATTACCCCTCGGTCGAATGAATGTGTGAATGAGTGATAGTTCCACGACTTCTTGTCACGGAGCTTGCTTGGGCCCTAATCTGCGGTTCCGTTTCTGTCATACGGCATAGCGGTGACTGGACTTCGGTCCACCAGTTCGGGGGTTATACCGAAGCGCCTTAGCCAAGACAGATTTAGTCCCGGGAGGGGCACGGCCAGACGGGCATCTGACTGTTTCCTTTGTTGACTGAAGGGCCGAAAAGGGGAAAAATGGGTCACGCGAGCAGCAAGGACCTGTATGTCAGAGGACTTAAGAAGTTGCTTGCCGCCCATGGCAGTCGGGTGAGCAGAGAACAGTTACAAGATTATTATGCTGCCCATGGACCTCAGCGGGTCCCTGTAAAAACATTTGGGTTATGGACTTTGATCAAGGATTGCTTAGATCTTAAACGTGAGGGCTGCAAGCTAGAGAAAGTGAAACAAGCTGGAAATGAGGAAATTCTCCCATCTTCCGCTTCTCCGGCGGAGAGAGAGGAGGGGGAGGGAGCCAAACACACAGAAGGACTTTCTAAGGTTAACAAAGAGCCTGTTTGTCAGGAACATCCGGTCGAGCACTGGGAAGATTTAGACCCTCAGGATCAGGAAGAATTAGAGGATGAGGCAGTCAAATATGATAGGGACAAATACCCTCCTTTGGTGGCTATGGATCAAGAAGGCGGGCAACCTGCAGACACTACACTTTCTTTTGCAGATCAGCTAAAAAAGATTCAGGGACAGTTGATAGAAATTAAAGTTGCTGTGGATGGAGGAAATTGTCCTCGGAGTCCCCTGATTCCTTTTAGAGATCAAAGGAATCCTCAGGGTAAAGATCTCCCCACAGTTAATCCCTCTGCACCACCTCCTGAGGAGCCCTGTATGTGGGGTCCTCCGCTGCAGCCTTCGGTTTGGGAAATGACTAATAAGCCTCCGCCAGGTTATGTTAAGCCAGGGTCGGACTCTGTTGTGTGCTCCCCTCTTCAAATGGCTTGTGAAGAAGCTCACAAGCAAGGGGAGTCCACAGAGCAATTTGGAGTATATCCTATCTTTGACAGGCTTGACCAGGCAGGGAACAGGTTTAGAGAATGGAGGCCATTTCAATGGAAACAATTAAAGGAATTAAAGGAGGCTTGCACACAATATGGTCCTATTGCCCCTTTCACCATGGCAATTTTGGATGCCCTGTCTAGTGAAGCTACCCCTGCAGAGGATTGGAAGCATATTCCTCATGCTTGCCTTTCTGGGGGCGACTATCTCTTATGGAAATCAGACTATTACGAAAATTGCAAAAAGAAGGCTAACAAAATGCCCTAAGGCAAATTCCTATTACTTTTGACATGCTAGCAGGAGAAGGCATATATGCCTAATTAAGAAACCGGATGGGCTTTGCAGCGGGAGTTTACGTTCAAACCACTGCAGTGGCAAAAGACGCTTGGTGAATGTTGCCTGATACTTCCCGCAAAGAGGAACATGTTTTTCAGATAATACAGGGAGAGATGAGCCTTTTCAGGAATTTGTGTCTTGCCTCAATACAGCCGCAGGGCGGATTTTTGGGCCATCGGCTGCCACTCAGTCTTTTATAACGCAGCTTGCTTATGGGAATGCTAATTCTGCTTGTCAAGCAGTTATTAGACCATTTAGAAAGAAAGGGACATTATCTGACTATATTCGCTTGTGTGCTGATGTGGGATCCTCTTTTACCCAAGGCATAGCCATAGCAGCAGCTATACAAGGGAAGCCTATGAATAAAATATTGTATCAACAGGCAAGACTCAATACAGGAAGTCGCTCTGGGGCTTACTTTACATGTGGAAAATTGGGACATCGAGCTGCCCAATGCCCTCGTAAAGGAGAGTCTGAGAACTCGACCGCTCCTACAAAAAAGCCTCCAGATATATGTCCTAAATGTAGGAGAGGAAAACATTGGGCCCAGAATGCAAATACAAGACAGATAAAGATGGGAAACCCATCCAGGGAAACTGGGTGAGGGGCCAGCCCCTGGCCCCATATCAACAATGTTATGGGGCACTACAGATCCCAGAACAGATGCAGGGACAGAAAGTGAATGAGCCTCTGAGAGGAAATACATCACAGAATTATTCTGAGCCACCTCAGGCAGCGCAGGATTGGACCTGTGTTCCACCACCAACATCGTATTAACTCCTGAGATGGGAATGCAAGCATTGCCCACAGGGATCTTTGGGCCACTACCACTAAGAACTGTAGGTTTATTATTAGGAAGAAGTAGTGCCACTATGAAGGGGATTCAAGTTTCCCCGGGAGTTATTGATGAGGACTTTACTGGAGAAATTAAGATTATGACTTATTCATCTTCAAATGTTTCAGTTATACCTGCTGGGACTCGCATAGCTCAGCTAATTATTTTACCTCGTGTAAAAATAGGAAAAAATAGACAAAGTCAAAAACGTGGAGACCAAGGATTCGGTTCCTCTGATGCTTATTGGGTTCAGGAAATAAAAAGAGATCGACCTGTTTTACAGCTTAAAATTAATGGAAAGAGTTTTCAAGAAATTTTGGATACTAGAGCTGATGTATCCTGTATAGCTGTTGAGCATTGGCCATCCAGTTGGCCTATGCGATGCACTAATACAAACTTACAGGACATAGGTCAGTCTCATTCCCCTAAGCAAAACAGTAATTTATTGTCATGGCAAGATGAGGAAGGACATCAGGGGACTTTTCAGCCATACATTGTCCCCGGTTTGCCCGTTAACCTATGGGGACGGGACATTATGAGCAATGTGGGAGTTTATCTTTTTAGCCCAAGCACTCAAGTAACTCAGCAGATGTTTGATCAAGGGCTCCTCCCAGGACAAGGCTTAGGCACTGAGGGACAAGGACGTCAGAAACCTGTTTCGCTTACCCCTAATTTACAAAGAGCAGGTCTAGGATATTTTCCCCATGGGTCATAGATCTACCTGTACTCCACCAAAAAACTGCAGAAGCAATAACTTGGAAATCTGATATGCCTGTGTGGCTAGATCAATGGCCCCTTACTCAAGAAAAAATATTTTCCGCTCAAGCACTAGTACAGGAGCAGCTTGATATGGGCCATGTAATTGAATCTACGTCGCCCTGGAATTCACCCATTTTTGTAATTAAGAAAAAATCGGGGAAATGGAGATTGTTGCAGGATTTGAGAAAAGTAAATGAAACTATGGAAGTTATGGGTGCTCTCAGCCAGGATTACCTCATCCTTCTGCTATTCCAAAGGATACCTATAAAATAGTGCTAGATCTGAAAGACTGCTTTTACTATACCACTCCATCCCCAAGATTGTAAGAGATTTGCTTTTAGTATTCCTAGCCCGAACTTCCAGGAGCCTATGAAAATATATCAATGGCGAGTCCTTCCCCAAGGTATGGCTAATAGCCCCACCTTGTGTCAGAAGTTTGTTAGTGAAGCAATTGATAACACCAAAAAACAGTTCCCTTCTGTGTATATCATTCATTATATGGATGACATCTTATTGGCTTGTAAGAAAGAAGGAATGTTGTTAGCTTGCTTTGTAGATATGAAAAAGAATCTTCTGGCCTCGGGTCTTATTATTGCACCTGAGAAAGTACAGAGAAGTGAGCCTTATTCTTACTTGGGATTTCAGTTGTTTGCTCAGTATTTCACTCCACAAAAAATAGAGCTTAGGAAAGATCATCTTAAATCTCTTAATGATTTTCAGAAACTGTTGGGAGATATTAATTGGCTGCGCCCTTCTTTGGGACTAACTACTGGAGATCTTAAACCACTGTTTGAAATTTTAAAAGGAGATTCTGATCCGACCTCGCCCAGGTCTCTTACTGAGCCTGCACGGAAGGCTCTTTCTAAGGTTGAGGAAGCCATTCAGCAACAGCATGTTTCCTTTTTAGATTATTCTAAACCTCTATATGTGTATGTTTTGGACACCAAACATACACCCACAGCGGTGTTATGGCAAGAAGGGCCACTTAGATGGATACACCTCCATGTGGCTGCTCAAAAGAATCTTACTCCTTATTATGAATTTGTGGCCAGTTTAATTCAGGAGAGCCGCTTGGAAGCTCGAAAATATTATGGAAAGGAGCCAGATTCTATTGTTATCCCTTTTACAAAAACACAGATTCAAGGCCTGATGCAGTTTACAAACAGTTTTCCTGTCGCATTGGCTAATTTTGTGGGGACTTTGGATAATCATAATCCCAAGCATAAATTGCTTCAATTTTTTTCAACATCATGATCCAATTTTCCCTTCAATAGTATCACATGCTCCTCTTCCTGCTGTACCTAATGTTTTTACTGATGGATCCAACAATGGTGTAGCTGTCTATGTGCTCAATAAAAAGGTCACCAAGAGAGTACAGACACCTCCAGCCTCAGCTCAGATAGTTGAGCTTCGAGCAGTTCATATGGTATTGCTTGACTTTGCTTCCCAGTCTTTTAATTTATTCTCTGACAGCCATTATGTGGTTCGTGCCATCAGAAATTTAGAAATACCTTTTATTAGCACTAGTAATCCTGTTATTCAGGACCTGTTTCTTCAGATACAGCAGGCCATTCAGCTGCGCTGTTTTTACATTGGCCATATCAGAGCTCACTCTAATCTTCCAGGCCCTTTAACCTCAGGAAATCAAATTGCAGACTCTGCCACTCAGCTCATTGCCTTGACTCAAATAGAAAAGGCACAAAAGGCTCATAGCCTCCACCATCAAAATAGCCAGAGCTTGAGACTGCAGTATAATATAACCAGAGCACGTCAGATAGTAAAACAGTGTCCAGACTGTTCACATCTCCAGCCTGTGCCTCATTATGGAGTCAACCCTCGAGGCCTGCATCCTAATGACTTATGGCAAATGGATGTGACTCATATACCTGAATTTGAAAAATTAAAATATGTTCATGTTTCCATTGATACCTTTTTAGTGTTTGTTGTGGCGACAGCTCAGACTGGTGAGGCTACATCCCATGATATTAGGCATTGTCTTGCTGCTTTCGCCATGATTGGAACTCCTAAAAAACTTAAAACAGACACTGGCTCAGGTTATACCAGCAAAATTTTTTTTCTATTTTGCAAACAATTTTCGATCAATCATGTTACTGGCATTCCTTACAATCCCCAAGGACAAGGGATTGTTGAGTGCACCCATGGTACATTGAAAGTTAATTTGCATAAAATAAAAAATGGGGAGTTATATCCCCTAACGCCTCATAATTATCTGTCTCATTCTCTCTTTATTCAAAATTTTTTGACCTTGGATGCCCATGCAAGAGTGCTGCGGAGCGCTTTTGGCATCCTTCTAGTGCCCCTCAGGCTTTGGTCAAATGGAAAGACCCACTTACGGGCCTTTGGCAAGGACCAGATCCAGTCCTCATTGGGGACGAGGACATGTATGTGTTTTTCCACAGGATGCAGAAGGCCCTCGGTGGCTGCCAGAACTATTGGTGCGACATGTGGACCCTCTACCTATTGATGGTGCTGATAGCCCTCAGCAATGCAGAAGACGGCCAGACGTATTGGGCCTATGTACCTGATCCACCTATCCTCCACCCCGCTGTGTGGGACGGTCCTGAGGTTCCAGTCTATGTTAATGATACCCATGCCTTAGGACTGCCCTCTGATGGGCACATGAAACAGCAACTGGAGAAGAATTTCACTTATAATGGTATAGGAACAGGTTTGCCTATTTGTATTGCAAAAAATAGGTCAACATCTGGGTGCTTGCATGGTTCTCCTGTCACTATGCACATTAATGACTCTTTAGTTGGATGGACTGTTCGCCTTAATATGCTAGGCGACTGGTCCGGGCAATGCAAGATAAATCTGCCCGTCCCTCCATCACATCCATCTTGCAATAAAAGATTGAAATTAAATATTGAGACTGTCCCATGGAGAGACTGTCCTGGCAATGATCCTGTTCGTTATGACATCCCTGGAACAGGCAGATACATCGTTGACTGGTCGAGAACTGACTTCTGGAATGTTAATGTACATTTTATAGGAAATCAATTTAAGGTATCCTGTAGTAATTGTTCTTTAGCAAATTGTATTTCTTGGGTACAATTGGGAACTCATGTTATGATACTTAAACAACCATCTTTTGTTATGTTTCCTATTAATATTTCTGGGCCTTGGTATGTTGAAAGAAGTTTGAAGATTTTTAAAGAAATCGAGTATGCTTTGAGTAGACAAAAGCGGTTTATTGGACTTCTACTTGCAGGAATTATGGCTTTGGTTACTATAATCGCAACTGCTGCTACAGCAGCTGTGGCTCTTTCTCAGACTATTCAAAATGCTCATTATGTTAATACTCTTTCAAAAATTGTTACTTTGGCTTTAGGGACCCAAGAAGCTTAATGAGAAATTAGAGCAAAAAGTGAATGCCCTTTATGATACAGTTCAGTATATGGGAGATGTGATTCAGGTTATGAAAGTTAAATCTCATTTAAAATGTCATCCGAAATATCATTGGATATGTGTTACCTCTAAAAAATATAATAATAGTCAATATGATTGGAATCGAGTTCGTTTACATCTTCAAGGAATTTGGCATAATGCTAACCTATCTTTGGATATGCTTCGGCTTCATGATAAAATTCAAAGTATGAGAAAAGCTGAACCCTTAAAATTTGATGCAGCTCAGGCTGCTTCTGAGTTCATTGATGTTCTTAGGAATGCTTTGCCCTCTATGCCTTATATTACCCAGTCTGTTATGATATTTCTTACATTGGGCATCTGTGTCTGTTTGGTTCTGTGCCTACTCCCCATCCTCATTAAATGTTTCATCAGCAGAATGTTAGACTTACGAGCTGACATCCATCAGCTTGAGCTTAAGGCAAAGCCTTAAGCCTCTCACCCCTATCATTTAAAGGGACGGGTTAGTCAACGACGGGTATATACTTAGGAGCCGCCTCAACACCTAAGACAGGGCTTGTATGATAAAATATGAGTACCAATGACGGGTAAGTTGAGGCAGGCGTCCTGGGACACCTAAGACAGGCACCGTCACCTCGCCATCCTGGTCGGATGGATTTTGTTACTATAAAATAAAAAAGGGGGAGATGTGGGGAGCCATGGTTACAGGAAACGCTGAGCCTTATAGAATGGCTCGGTTTATGCTTAACCTGTTTCCACCCCCTAAGGCATTATCTCTGCCTGCACCTGGAGGGTGCTTGCAGGCTGCTGAGGAATGTGGGAGCGGCCAGTTCCCGGACACAGAAGACTGATGGCTATCAGGGTAATTGATAGGATAATTACTTTTGGGAGTTTCAGTGATTTTGTATCCTCTATGTAAAAGTTAAAAATTTACATTTGCTAAGGTAATGCATACTTCTTTGTTAAGTTGCACGTACTCAAACTGCATATATTGGTGAAGAAGAATAAACTCGAGGCTTCAGCATCACTGAAGACCTGCAGCATTAACATTTGTGTGAGTGTCTTTTATTTCATTCCCACTCCCCCATTTAGGTTCTGATCGACTTGTGGCAGCTGGCTCGCCACAGCTAAGGACCACAAATAGGTGGCAGGACCAAATTTGGACACTTCTAGAAAAATAGAGAACAACCAGAAAACCCAGGCAACCCTCAAAATCACCATGTAATTATCACAAAATATTTGGTTGTTCAAGACACACACACAACACACTATGTCAAGGTTTCTGTCATGATCAGCAGGAGCTCTCTGCACCTCAAGGGGCAAACAGGACCACATGGGGATGACAGGAGCAGAACCAGGCACTCAGTCCATACATTCTGTACAGCATCATTTCCCTTAGGAAAACTAGTAGATCCTGAAGTCATTACCAGTGCTACTGGATCTCAACAGGATCACGAGGTTCTCATAGAACAATCAAAAAGTGTACACTCCAGAGCACCACAGTCCATTCAGGACAACTTAGGGAGCTCTCAGGATGCACAGGGTTTCATCAGGATTAATAGTTGCTCAGTACCTCCAAGTGGCGATCACAACCGCCTGGGTGCCCTTAATATGACTAGAGGTCACTGAACCAGTAGTGGAAATCACAAATACCAGGGCACATTATGAGCAGCTGAGGGCATCCACGAACACCATGGAGTTCCACGGCTTACTACATGTCAAAATAGAACAAATATGATGTGCTAAGGGCCAATGGGGAACTAGCAGCAACACAGAAATAGGTAGAGGGAACAGGGTCCATAGAGTAAAACTGTTTGGTGCAAAAGATAACAAAGCACTATAAGGACTTCAAGGGGTTTGTCAGGAAAACCAAACAGTGCAGCAAGGCCACCATGTATATACCATGCATCAATCAGGAATTAAAGAATATTCAGGCTGCATATAGCACAAACAGTAGAAACTCAGAACCACCGTGTTGCATTCAGGACTGCTACATACTTTTCAGGATAACTATAAAAACTCGGGTAAACAAGAAATGTTCACTGATGCCAGCACACTGTCGGGATCACCAGAAAGTACATGGGTAATAGGATGCTCAAACTCTTTGAAATCTACAGGACCACTCAGAGACCTGTGATGTCCACCAGTGTGTACTTATAAATATACAGTGATATCATGGACCCAGAAATGTCACTCCAATATACGAGTCCCATTAATAGATCCTCAGTTACCACAAAAATATATGCAAGAGAATCAGTGCTCTCTCAGGTATGTTCAAGTGCTTTGTATAAACATGTGCCATTAGCTCAACATGGCTGCTCTCCGAATGACAGAGATTGCTGTCAGAATGACCAGGATGCATCAATGAATATTACAGTACTGTCAAACTTTTCATGGAACTATCAGGAATTTCGGGAGCCTTACAGGAACATCATACAATTTTAGGATTTCCAGGGGGCACCAATTAATACTTGTCATCCGTTAGTACCAATATGGGAAAACTAGGGAACACGAGAATGTGTTCACATGTATCAGGATGCTATCGGGAGATGCACAGGGCTATCTCACCTAACAGGATGACTCACAACCTCCATGGTGAACTCAGAACAACAAGAGAGCACTGAGGAGTGATGTGGTGTAAACACACAGACACACACACACACACAAAAACACAACAACCCAAAAAAATGTTTTCATGCAAAAGCAGCAAGGATTATTCAATAGGAGCATGAAGAAACCAGGAAAATCTGGGATCTGTCATGAACACCAGAAAAGACTCAGGAACAGCCAAGAACACTCAGGAAAACAAGGAGTACTGAGGACAACTAATAGGTGCTAAGGAAAAATGGCAAGAAACAGGACAACCAAAAGGCACTCATGGAAAACATGATCTATGAAGATAATGCAGGAAGGCTGACGATAACCAGAATTTCCCAGAACCACCCAGGATCAGACAGGAAACAGAAAACTACCAGGTTGACCGGAGACAATCACAGGGAAAAGGACTATATCTGAAGCATAGCATTGGTGCACAAGAACAAATGGTTTTCAAAGATTACAAAGTTCACAGTGGACTAACAAAAGATTCCTGGGAGAACTAGGTTTTCTCAGGAACAACAGGGTGCTATCTGTTCCACAAGAATGCATTCAGAAAAATCAAGGTATAATTAGAACAATCATTCCCCCCTAAGCACCAGGTTCTGATATGGATTAAAAGGCAAACAGGAGGTATTTTTATGGAAGAAAGGACCACCACTGTCAATTGTACACTAAATACAAGGCATTCAAAATCACTAGTGTTTTATTGAGATTACTCAGACACTCAGTACTAACAGGTGGCACTCAGGACAAACAGAGATATGTGAGGACAACCATGAGGCACTTAGGAACACCAACTGATCATTGTAATAAGGGATACTCATGCCATGCAGCAAAACACACCACCAGGAGCAATCATTCACGATGACCAGGACACTAGGAATATCATGAAAGTTCACTGACAACAAACTGGTAGAACACAGAACCAGTAGGGAATAACAGTGAAACACAAAGTATGCTCAGAACAATGATTGGTCTCTCTTAACATGAGGTGAACCTCATGAATCACAAAGCACACAAGGAAACCCAACTGCCCAGTGGGCAATTAGTATTCCTTAGGATAAGTAGGCCATATTCAAGATCACTCAGGGGCAATGACATAATAGAAATGGCGGCATGAGGTGAGACTCTTGAAATCTCCCCTGGAATGTACAACAAATTGAACAGCTATAAATCCACTGCACAGGACACCCTGTGCAGCAGACAGGCAAGACTAAGAGACATGCAACAGAACTCATCTAAAGGTGGACAAATTGGGCGAGTTGAGGAGGAGAGAAGTTGGAAGAGTGGAGACATATGACCACCATGGATTATAGGACGGACACCAACAAGAGCTCGAAGCTCAGAGAGCTCTGAAATCTGGAGCTAAAATAGCCAGGGGACCAGGGAGAATTTGTACTGCCTTTATTACCCACAGTCCTGCCTGAGGAAATCAGCATGTAACATCCTTGAATCCAAAGTTCACGTTAGAGACCTGGGAGCAAAGACTAAGCGAAGAAGGGTGAATATGACAGATAAGTATTTCCTGCCAAGCAGAGGGTGAAAGGCATAAGCATAGAGCCTAGCCAAATCTTCTTTACCCTCCCAATGTTCGCCCCACCCCAACTGTGACTGCCAGAAGTGGAACAATAAGAGTACCAGATCAAAAGAACAGATGTTTGTATTTCTGAGAACTGTGGCCTGCAGCTAATATTCACAGTTCAACCAGTTCCGGTGAAGGGGAGAGAGCCTTGTATGCAGGACTGGCACATGTTGTTAGTGGATGCCATAGCTCAGAGACACCTCTCACAACCCACACTGCCCCTGCTTCCAACAATCAGGGCAGGTTCCTGCAGGAGTAAACACAGACATGGAAACACACAGGTCCTGAATCTGGTGCAGGAAGAGCTTTGGAACTTCACAAGCTCTCCACATCCCACAACGGATGTGGTACACTGATACCCAGGTGACCTTCTTACAGAGGAGAAACCTACTTTCCAAGGAATGCCGCCATTAAGTGAGAAGCAGGAACAGTGCAGAGAAAATATACCACTATGGTGTGAGAGAGAGAATGAAAGAGTGCAATCAGAGAGAAAATAAAGCATTCTACCAGCACCGAGTGTAAAACAAAGGAAGGACCTCATCCTACAGACATGTTGCAATAAACACGCCTATAGATGCCTAGGTAGAGAAATTATAATTCACTAATTTCCATGAATAATGAAGATAACAGGACAGTTCAGAAAGGGGGAAAAAAAAAAACATCTCCAGAAAATAAACTTAAAGACATGGAAATAAGTGACTTAACTGACAGAGAATTTCAGCAAGCAGTTCTGGAAAAAAATTAAAAAGTCCATTGAATTCTTATATACAAATAATGAAAACCCCAAAATATAAACAAACAAACAACAACAACAACAATTTTGCAATGGCAAGAAAAAATAATAAAATATCTAGGAATAAACTTAACCAAGAATGCAAACTACCTATACAATGATAACTGTACGACATCCTTAGGAGAAATCAAAGACATAAATAAATGTAAAGATATTCCATGTTCATGGATTGGAAGAATCAGCATAGTTAAATGGCCATGTTATCCAAAGCAATATACAGATTTAATGCAATCTCCATTAAAATCCCAATGGCATTTTGTAAAGAAATAGAACAAAAAATCATCAGATTTATGGAACAACAAAAGACCCTGAATAACAAAGAAGTCCTAACAAAAAAGTACAATGCTAGAGGTATCACACTCCCTGCCTGCAGGTTGTACTACAGGGCAACGATAATCAAAACAGTACAGCTTTGACAGAAAAAAAGTAGACACCAACCAAGGAATAGAATGGAGAACCCAGAAAAAACAAAAACAACAACAACAACAACAAAAAACAACAAACATATAAATATAAAGAGATTAAACAGATAATTTTTGATAAATAAGCCAAAAATATTCAATGAAGGACACACCATCTTCAAAAAATGTTCAACAATACTAATAACCACAGAAATGCAAATAAAAACACAATGAGATCATATCTCGCACTGGTTAGAATGGCTGTCATCAACAAGACAAATACTAACAAGTGTTGGAGAGTCTGTGAATAAAAAGGAACACTTATACACTGTTGGTGGGAATGTAGATTGGTTCAACTGTTATGGAAGGCAGTATAGAGTTTCCTGAAAATATTAAGAATAGAATTACAACATGACCCAGCAATCCCTTCCTGGGTACCTACCCCCAAAATCTGAAAATGTTTATCTGTAAAGATATATGTGCTCTGATGTTCATTGTAGGTTTCCTTACAGTATCCAAGATATGGAGACAACAAAAGTGGCCTTCAATACATGTTTGGATAAAGAAGATGTGGTATATATACACAATGGAACTCTTCTGCCACAGGAAAGTTAAAATTGTGCCATTTCCACAAATATAGATGGATCCGGATATTATAATTCTTTTTTTTTAAATTTATTTTGGTGACGATTGATATTATAATTCTAAGTGAATAAGTCTGACAGAAAAAGTTGAGAAGCATATGATTTCCCTGATATGTGGTATATAAAACAGAAACAACAAAGGTACAAGATAAAAAAAAAAGAAACAAAAATTCATAGACACAGGCCATAGTTTAGTTGGTTCCAGAGTGTAACCTGAGAGGGGTATAGTAGAAGAAGGTAAAAGGAATCAAATATACGGTGATGGAAGAAGTGACTCTGGGTGGTGAAAAACAATGTGATGTATAGATGATATAACAGAAATGCACACTTGAAACATATGTATCTTTACTAAAACTTGTCATCCCAATAAACTTTAATTAAAATAATACAACGAAATAAAATAAAACCTCACAGGAGTTTTTTGGATAAGGAGGGATAGAGGTGGACACCGGATAACACTCAGGATAGCTGAGTACCACCCAGGATACGGTAGATGTACTAAAGTCCAGAAGCACACTACCAGGTCCAGGGCACTCAAGATTACCAGGGACATTCTGGACTATTAGAAATCTTTCAAACCCACATGAGCATTATTAGAACAATGAGAACATCCCTTTGACACATTGTCAGCTCTCAAAAACACCAGGGCAATATAAAAATATCCAGGGGACTCTTGTTATTACCAGTGAGATATCAGGGAAATGAAAATAAACTCACGGCCACCAAAGTTCATTTAAAAATACAAAGGAATTTAGAAACACAAGGAGGCACTAAGGAACTCCAAAAGTCATACAGGATAGCTGTGGCAAAATTAGTACATGAAAGGTAGTTTCAGTATTAAATGTGCATTCATGCCATCAAGAGATGGGGAAGAACCATCATAATGTGTTCAATATCCAAAATTCTCTCAGGAATATGAAGGCAATCTTAAGAAACTTTAGAGCACTCAGGGCCTTTCAAATTCAACTTTATTCTATGAAAATTAATAAACAATGACTTTAGCAAAACTGAAAGGCATCAAATGTTAGGGGACACTCTAGAAATGGAGAAAATGTTCAAGTATACAAGTGGCCATTCAGGATGACCAGAGTACACTGAGGGTGATGAGAAGCCAATAGGGACAACCAGGGCACTCAGGACTACTAGAGGTGTGTCAAAATCCCCTAGGTGCTTGGTAAAAACAAGTGGAACTCAGGATCTCCTGAGTACGCTTAGACTTGAATGAGGTCAGAACCAGCAGGTGTGCTCACAAATCCAGGGTCTACTCAGGAGCAGTGCGGGACACTTGGAACACCAAGGAATGGCCAGAATCACCAGGAGTCACAGAAGACCTCTGTAAAATTTTGGAGAAAACCAAAATATTATCAGGAATTCTAGAATTGGCCCAAGGCTAGATAGGGTTGCTCAGCAAAACAAAGAGTCCCACAGTACAACCAGGGATCTATGAGAACCACAGGGACCTATCTGCAAAACCAGGCGAGTGCTCAATGACACCTCATTGAGCCCAGCAAATCTTGGATCTCTCAGGTTCTAAAGGCTCACCCAGAGCTCCTTGGTGGCTATTGAAACCACATAAGGGCATTAAGCCAACCAGCAGCCTATCAGCACTACCACAAGCCTTCCAGGCAAAGCAGGGAAGTCCCAGGTTACCTAGAGTAGCTCATAAAAAGCAGTACATGTTCAAAAGTAACCTGTGACATAGGACCACCAGGGTGCTCATGACACTAAGGAGATGTCCAGGACTACTAGATGTTCAGAGTCACTTGAAATTTTACAGGACCATTCTCACATTAACAGGATACCTCAGGATATTTTGGGTTTTCCCTTGACATTCAGGAACACTATGATGAGCTGAGGCCCATCCAGCAGTTATCAGGAAATCCAGTGTCCACTCAGGACCACCGTTGACATATAAAAACTTTGAGAGTAACCTCTTGATCATGTGGAGGTGCCCCCCACTAAAAAACAAAAACAAAACCCAAAAAACAAAACAGTGTTCTATAAGGATTGCATGGCACTGAGGATCACCAGGACACTATTAAAACCTCCAAGGTTGTCAAGTTCACAGAGGGTGACCGTCAACACTAGAGAATACATAGGACACATCTAAAAGCAACACAAGTACAACTTCCTAACGAATAGACACACACTACAGAAAACCTGGCCACACTCAGGACAATCGGAAGGCATCTGAAACCAATAGGATATTGTCAGGTACACCAGAAACAGACAAGAACATGATGAGACACTATGGCATACTGGGGGCACCTTGGACTACCAGCCAGTTTTCATGACCACAGAAAGAACTAAGGATCTTCAGTGGATTGTAATGACCACGACAAATGTTCTGAACAAAAGGGCACTTGTCACAATCAGTTAGCCACCAGTTCTCTCAGGTGCACCAGTCTGTCAGGAAACTGATAATACTGGCAGAATTCCCTCAGAAAGAGAATGAGAATCTGAAAAGAGGCATAATGCTATAATGACTGCCAGGGCACTTAAAACAATCACAATGTCCTCAGGAAAATGAGGATATTCTAAGGACAACCAGGGACATATCAGCATCAAGACAACCTCCAGGACATCACTAAACAGCTATGACAACTTCCGGGAGGCCTTAAAAAAATACGAGGTTTATCTGAATATTTGCATGAACCCCTGAAGTCTTTCTTCCACCACAAGCCATGAGGACCAAAGGGGTCTCAGCATCACCGGGCACTATTGATGATGTCCCAGGTACTATTTGCAATTCATGGGGCTCTCAGGGACAGAATCGGTGCTCAAAACCAGCACTGCCAAGCCTGGAACAACAGGAAAAGTTCAGGATAATAAAGGTTCATCCCCTATACACAGGAGGCATCATCTCCAGGAAAGAGCATTCAGTAAACAGCACTGTTTACTTATAAGGCACATTATGCATACAAGGGCAAACAGCAGGCACTCAAGAACGCCAGAGTCATTCACATTCATGAGGGAACCATCAGGACTAGGATACAGTGCTACAAAATACCAGGGAACACTTAAACTCCAAAGGCTTGTCAGAAGACCAAAGCACCCAGAGCACAAACATATTCTCATGAGTATCAGGGGACTATATTGAGTATAGAATGACTCACAATCATTAGGAAGCACTTATAATGTTTGCTTGGTTGCTTATTTACTAGTTCCATTTCCAATAGAAGGACTTCTAGCACCACCAGTAGGAAAAGGCCACTGGCCAGAGGACAGTGAGCCCAGGCCAGCTCTGGCTCCCAGAGTCTCCTCCTGGACCTACACATGACCCTCATCCACCCAACCCCACAGCCTGGACCTGGTCCTACCCCAAATCCACCTTGACCACATCTTTTGCCTCCTTAATTTCCAACTCAGCCCCCACAAAGTCCTGGGTCACCTCATCTACAACCTGCATGATATAATTAACTCCTGGCACTACTAAACACCTGGATTCCAAGGTCCAGTGAATGTGGCTACCACATTCACTCAATAGACTGCCAGGAGTAACAGCAGAAAATCTGGTGCTAGAAAGCCAGGTTTCCATTCCCTCTCTGTGGACCTCAGGCAGAGCAGGTCAAAGCATCCTGTCCAGTGCCAATGCGTCCCAACACCCTCAACATGTGAGTGATGGGTCATATGCCTTCTGACACCGTATCCTGAGGAGAACCTCGTCATATAGTTTTCCTGGCAGGGTAGCACAGGAACTAGTGAATGTGTCTCTTGAAGCCTCCTACCTCTGAGATAGGCTGTTGGGCAGTGAGTCATTAAGTGTGCTAAAACTAACCGGACAACGTGAGGGACATAAGACAGTACAGCAGGGTCAGAGAGGATCGCCCAGGATCCAGTTTATACTCAACAGGGAAGGACTTCTCAGGCACACAGGGCAATGCTCCAGGCCCACCTGCAGGATTAATTCCAATCGGCCCACATGGATTACAATGCTTTCTTCACCACCGCTGTCCACGCCGGAAGGAGCAGGCTCGGTCCTTGCCACCAATCCCCTCCTGCCTATACCCCCTTCCCTCAAAGTCATGTAACCCCTGCTCTATCAACTCCAGGGATTCAGCCCTCCTGTGGAATGGGGAACTGTAAGTGCAAAGAACCGACCATAAATCAAAGATTCCTGTGCAGGTGAAAGTTGCTCAGCATGGCTACCCTTCAGGCCCAGAGACCCTCACTGCAGTGTCTCCTGCAGGGATACACCCTCCTCTGGGGCATCACAATAATTGCCGGTATCTTCCTGAAGTTCCTGAACGAGGGCAGAATTCCTTAGCCTATCGGTGATATAGACTGAGTAATGTCGTTCCCTATATCCAGGCCACTATGGGAAGAAACACTCAAGGTCCACAGCTTGGCAGAAGCATTTCAGCCCGACCCAGCTCTTCTTAACATTGTCCCTTTGTGTTTCACCATCACAGATGAGACCTGGGGGACACAAATAATTTCCCATGAGGACATATCTTCTGCGGGGCAGCCACATGTCCCTAGCAGGCCTCCTTTTCCCCAGTTACCAGAGCGAGCAGACCAGCTGTGTCACTAATGGATGGACACATGACTCACATTCCTTGTCCCTCAGTCCATACCTAAAGGAGGACAGATTGAGCGTGCGGCAGCATGGTGCAGAGATAACATCACACCTTTACCGCACACTGCCTTAAATGCTCCCTGTGGCAGAGGTCGAGTGCCAGTAAACTGTCAATATTTCCATCGGACACTCCAACGGTTTGTGACCCCTAACTCAGAAAGTCACCTGTCTTGTGTAGTGTCAGTGTGTGGCCAAGAGAAAGTGTATACGCAAAGCTGCCTAAACCACCGGGACTGGGAAATGCAGGGTCACAGGCTACATTTAGGCCCTGTTCACCAGGACTGTGCCCTTCACATAGGTCATGGCGTCATCCATTTCAGCATCCTGTCTTTTTCCCTCCTCATCCCAACCCCAAAGTCTGTGTCCAGTAGGAAAGAACCACAGACTTTCAGGAATCGTGCCTCCTGATGTACTCTTGTCTCTACTTCCAAAAGTCTGCCTCTGCAACTCCACACAGTGCATTCCACAGGCTACAGATCCTACTCCAGCCCTGGAATCGCTCTGCTCATTATACCCACATGGACCCTCATACAGACAACACAGGGATGGCAGCACTGCTCAACTTATTTATGTCTCTTTCAGTGTCAGTCCAGATAGCTGGTGCAAAAACTTGGAATCTTCCACAGGAGATCGATTCCTCATGTCTGTGCTGTGCGAAAAACAAAGGTGATTTATTGTGCAATCTCTAACATGTAGGTCTTGTTTTTCTCAGCCAAATTTCATGTCTTGCCCTGTGCTTCTCAGGATCTGTAGAGCCCCCAACACGTACACAGGAAAAGCAGGCACACACCAACATGAGTAAACCCATGGAATTCGATGAGGGACCATGTGAGCTACCACCAATTGGGACTGTGGGTCAAACGCCTTCCCCCTTAAAATTCCATTACATTCCACACATCAGGTTTTAAATATAGAGATGTAGATATCCTGTTGGCATTATCAAGATCACGGGTTTGGCTGTGGGGGCCTCATTGGTGTGTGTAAAATTTCAAAGGGACTTGCATTATCTGCATTGAAAAGGGATAGGACAAGATAGGCAGGGTCTCTGCCTCGATGTCACAGAAGGGCATCCAGGGAACTCAAGCTGAAGCACCTGCAGGAGTCCTGATGGATGGCCTGTAATGCCAGGGCGGTCACTTGGGAAGTGCAGTCAAGCACATTCCTTCCCTCCTGGTGTCCTTGGGCATTCTCATGAAAGCTGAGGTGTGTTGAAGTGTCTCGCTTCCACATACCCTCTGTGCACTGAGGCCCCCCACGGTTTGTGGAAGGCCTCTCCCACACTCCCAGTGGGAACCTCGTGTGGCTCCCATTCTCCTCTGAGCCTCGGTTTCCCCTTTCCTTTCTGCAATGAGATTCCACCTTTCCTTTCTGCAATGAGATTCCTCAGTGCCCCACACTGCAAAGCCCATGGGCTCCTCACCAACACAGGTTCCTGTCAGGCCTCTCCTCTGTCGCCTGCATCCCTCACTTAGTACTGCACGGGACTAGACCACAGGTCCTCACTGATGATCTGACAGAGGAAACAGGGCAGGCAGCTCAGGGCAGGGCCTAGACCCCTTCCACGTACGTCTATCATCGGTCAACATCATTTCTATCCATGGTCAGAGGGCTAGTACCTCAGATAACCTGCTAGACTCTGGGAAGTTGTGGTCAGACAACCAGTTGAAGAAGTTAAGTTACACGGTGTCATGCCGGTGACTGCTGCATCCACGTTCATATTCCAAGAACCACCAAACTAGTGTGGAATATGATGCCCTCTACCATGGAGGAAAAGAAGAGAAACACAAGGGACACACTGGCCCAGCATCCTTGCCTTGCCTAGAAATATTGTGCCAAACCTGTACCCATCATGAGCACCACCACTTACCAGCTAAACTAAAGTGATACTCCTTGACAATCACTTCGTGTGGAAATAGGGGTTACTGTGAAAGGGAAACTTCAACTGACTGATACCTGAGGTGTCTCAATTCCTGCACCTGCAAAGTCTGAGAGGTCGAAAAAAGGGGCATGTCTCCTAACTTGCTGAGCTTGTGTGGTGGCAGGACTCCGGACTTCCTCCAAATCAGACCACCCCATTCGGGCACCCCAGCCCTGCTCCCACCACTGCCAACCCAGGCACATAATCGCACCTCCAAATTGATCACGAAGCTAAGCATATCTTCATCTTGGCCACTGATTAAGGCTGACAAGAGGGTCAGGTTCAGAACCCATGTTCTTGTCAAGGAGTCTTCATGCTGTGGAAGGCAGACGCAACAGCATCTGAGTCAGTCCGGGATAGAGGCGGTACCACAATGGCACATGGCAGGATGCTAGGCAGTGCCACCCACCCAAACCCTCAGCCCTGCTTTTCATCCTATGTGTGTAGGACTGTGGTATCCCAGGGTGCGGGTTCATCTGATGCTGCCTGTGATGTCATGAGGTGGGTGTGCTTGCTGATTTAACCCAGTTCTGCACCTGACTTGTGTGTACCCGTGCTCAAAAAGCACTGCTCATGATGTCTGACTCCTGTCTCCAGGTTCCCCGTGGGGGGGGGGTGTTTGTTCCAATGAAGCTGTGTCCACACAAAGCCTCCTAAGATACCTGCGTGAGGAAGGGAGCTCTGGTGCACTCAGACCTTGCCCTGTGATTGCGTTTGTGTGTGTGAGAGGGGTTGGCAGTGGGGATTTGCATGGAGGCTTTGTGATAGCAGTGCTGTAGTCCACTCTTCAGCTCATCTAGTGGAGTGGTGTCTTGGGAAGGACAGCAGGATTACACCCCTTAACCCCCCACATACAACACCTATGTTTGGCGTTCGGCTGTGGAATAACTACCCACACACAGAGTGCTTGGGAGGAGTGTCTGGGCTCCATTTCTGCTGGGATTGCCCAGGACACTGTATCCTTGAAATGTCTGCAGTGTGTCAGGTAGCCCCCATAACAAGTTGCCCGGGCACAATCCCTGGGGCCGATTGTGACTTGGCCCAGGGAAGTGTGCACAGGCAACCTGTGTGTCGAAAGGATTGACCCATAATTTCTGCTCAGATGTCTTGAGGACTCTCCTGGTCCTCCTACACATGACCCCAAGACGTGCCATTGGGGCACCCAGGCCCTTCCCTCAGCCCTTACTGGGCTTCCACCTGCCCCTTGTCTTTTCTGTCTGCCATGGCTGTCTTCCGTTCAGCAGCAAACCCCAGGAGTCACCCATAAGGATACGGCTTTGGCCCAGAAGCCATGGATGCACTGGATGATGTTCCTTCTATGCTCCAGATGCGGCTGCTTGCTTTGACAGATCTTGCGCCTCAGCCAATAGTAGGCGCTACTGTGCCGGCCGTCTCAACACTCAGCTGTAACTGAAGGGCCTGCAGCAGCCCCAGTGGGGACTGCGGGCTGTACGCAGACCGCCGATGTGGTGCCAGCAGGGACAGACCAGGCTTGTCCTTCCACACTGGGGCGTGTGACTCCTCCTCACTCTATCCTTCTTTATGTCGTCACTAAGCTCCTTAAACATTCTTATCATTAGTGTTCTGAACTCTGTCTCTGATAGGTTGGTTACCTCTATTTCATTTGGTTCCAATTCTGGAGGTTTCTTCTGTTCTTTTATTTGGGACATGTTTCTTTGTTACCCCATGTTGGCTGACTCTGTGATTGCTTCAATGTATTAGGTAGATCCCCCCATGATTCTTGTTTTTTGCTGGGATATCTTATGTAGTATGTGTTCTTTATATTTGACTTGCACCAGTTACTTCTTCTCCTGTGTGTGTGCTCCTTAGGTGACTCTTGTGTTGTATATATTGTCCTGTTAATGTTGATCTTTAATTGCTTTTGGCTTATAAGTAGGTGGGATTGACTCCTACGTTAACTAGTTGTGAGACTTGGTTCTGCCCACAGTGGATGTTCTGCTGTGAAAGGGTTGACCGCTCAAATGAGGCTTGGCCCCTATGGGCGTTTGTGCCTGTAGAGAATTCCCAATGGGTCTGTCATTTGTAGGTCAAACCCAGTAATATCCTGGTTTGGTCTGGAGTTGGCCTCTGAGTGTGTTGAAGCTCATACCTCTTGAGCTGGGCCCTGCGGTAGGACAATTCGAGAACAAAGCAAATCACCAAGCGCAACAACAACAAATAAAAAAAACAAATACTCTCACATGTAAAAACAATCGATAACCCACACACAATAAATACAAAAGTAGCAAACATACCAAAACAAAACAAAACAGAAAAAGCAGCATCAGTCTTGGCTTAAGCCCACCAAGTAATCTTTAGGTTGTCCTCTGCCGTACCAAAGAGTCCATCGTGTTTTGTGCAGGTAGAGCCAGTCACCTGGTGCCCAGAATGATCCTGGGGCTGTAGTTTTAGATGAGTGTGGCTCTGGGGTGTGGCTCATAGTTTTTACAAAGTTAGTGCAGTTTCTGCTCTTGCCTGCACATATGCGAACTGAGAATAACACAACCAGCTGTGCCCAGGTCTCCTGATTCTTAGGGCACTTTCTCCGTGTGTGTGTGTGTGTGTGTGTGTGTGTGTGTGTGTGTGTGTGTGTGTGTGGCGGGAGATTTCTGAGCTACTGAAAGCCCAGAGCTGCATCTGCCACCTACTGCTGACCCCTGGGAGTGTATCTGCAGTTTAATTGCCCTGCCCCAGGCAGGCCAGAAAAGTTGGGGGATGGAGATGGAGGAGTCTTCTCTCTCCCAACCCAGCAGTGTCATACTCTTCTCATAAGCAAGAAAGGGTGGGGGCTGGGTATGGAGGAATCCTCTCTCCCAGCCTAATAATGTCACACTCTTCCAAGCCTCTTCCTTGGGTCAGAAATGCAAGCCAGGTCTTCCCAGATTGTTAGTGCTATGGCTCCTCTGTAATCTGACACTACTCCACAGTTCAGGGGCCAGCTTGAGTCTGGAAGGGTGGGGGTAAGATTGGGAGAGTGAGGGGGAGGTGCCCAGGTATGGAGTACATGTCCTTGTCCAAACTAGAGCCCAGCTGGTGGTCCTCAGCTGAGGTAACTGCCTCAAATGCTGGATATGCTGCTCTCTGGGCAGGAGAGATCAGCTGTGGGATGCAGGGAAACCCTCCCTGTGCCCCTCAGACTTTCATAGAGTGATTTGTCCACACTGGTCCATTCCATGGCACCACCGGAAACATCAAATAGATTTGTGCAGAGCTTTTTTGTGCCTACCTCTTTCTTCATTCAGTCTCACAGTCACTACCACCGCTGATCTTCTTAACCAGGTCTTCACAACCTATTTTCCTATATACACACTCTGATTCTCAATTGGGACCTTATACCTTGTCACACACTTCTGAAGTGCCCAGCAGGACTAGGCCTCAAGAACATGCTATCGCCCTGTAGAGGCAGTAGGCCAAATACAAATCCCCCTGTAAATGTTTGTTAAAACACTCAGCATAAAGAGCAGATCCTGCTTATCTTGCCCTATCCTTTTCTGTACGGATAATGCAAGGACCCTTGAAATCTCACATACATGCAGGAGGCCCTCACAATGGCAATAGGTATTGACATCTCTGTATTTAAAACCCTGGGTGTAAATGTACTGTGATTTCAAGGGCAAGGCATTCTGCCCACTGAGTCAATCTGTGGGTCCTTCACGTTGTCGCACATTGAGTTCCATGGATCAACTCATGTGGGTGTGTGCCTGCTTGTCGTGTGTATGTGTTGGGGGCACTATAGATCCTGAGAGGAAGAGGGCCGATCATGAAATTTGGCCAAGTAGAACAAGAGCTAGAAGTGTCTGTCGATGGGAGAGATGGCACAATGGGTCCACTTGGTTCTTTTGCACAGCACAGACACGAGGAATGGATCTGCTGTGGAAGTCTGAGGTTGGCACCAGCTATCTGGAGTGACACTGAAAGAGAAATAAGGAAGCTTAGCAGTGCTGTTGTATGTTTTGTGTATGATGGATTCCGTGGGCTTAATGAGCAGACTGCCTCCAGGGGTGGTGTAGGATCTGCACCCTGTGGAATGAGCTGTGTAAGTGGCAGAGGCAGGCTTCTGGAAGTGGAAACGAGAGTACAGCAGGAAGTGCGATTCCTGAGAGGCTGTGGTTCTTTCTAAAAGGCTACAATCTGTGGGGTTGGGGTTAGGGGGAAGACAGGTTGCTTTAATGATGAAGCCTTATCATGTGTGAAGGTGCCAGACACAGGGCGCAGTACCGATGAGCAGGGCCTAAAGTAACCTGTGACCCTTCCTGTCCCCAATCCCTGTGGCTTAGGCAGTTTCATGTATACCCTTTCTCTTGGATGGTGACCACACAACGACACAAGACACATGACTTTCTGAGTTAGGGGTCACTAACCCTAGGAGTGGTAATGGGAATGTTGACAGTTTGCAGGCACTCCTGACCTCTGCATGAGGGAGCAGCATTTAAGGCAGTGTGCAGGAAGTGTAGTTGTGCAGTGTGAGGTTACCCTTGTACCACGCTGCCAGGGCCTCCACCCATCATCCTGGAGGAAGGGACTGCGGATCAGGCAATGAGAGAGTTTCCTGCATTGGGCCAGTGGTGACACTGCTGGTCTTCTCGCTCTGGTAACTGGGCAAAAGGAGACAAGCCAGGGACAGGTCACTTCCCTGCAGAAGGAATCGCCTCATGTGAAATCGCCCATGGTCTAAACTGTGCTGGCGAAATGCAAATAGGCCCAGTCAAGGAGCGTGGAGTCAGGCTGAAATGTTTTTGCCAAGTTGTGCCCCATGAGTGTTTCTTCCCCAGTGGCCTATGTGTAGGGGATTGCGTTACTCAGACTATATCACAGATTGGCTAAGCACTTCTGCCCTTGTCCAGGAACTTATGGAGTTCACCGAAAATTAGTGTGAGTGGTGCCACAGAGGAAGGCATCTCTCCTCAGGAGACACTACAGTGAGGATAAAGGGTAGCCATACTGAGGTACATTCACCTCTGTAGGACGCTTTGATTTTCAGTGGGTTCCTTGCATTTTAGGGTGCCTCAGGCCACAGGAGGACCGAAGCCCTGGAGTAGATAGAGCAGGGGTGTAGTAGATTGAGGGAAGGGGGTGCAGGCAGGAGGGATTTGGTGGCAAGCACGTAGCCTGCTCCTTCCAGAGTTGACAGTGGTGGTGAAGAAAGCACTGTAATTCATGTGAGCGGATAGGGACTTACTGCCACAGCTGGGCTCCAAGGTTTTATCAGTGTGCCTGCGAAGTCTCTCGCTGTTGAGGATAAATTGGATCCTGCGTGAGGCTATCTGTCCCTGCTATAGTGTTTGATGTCCCTCATGCTGTCTGATCACTCTGAGTACACTAAGGATGCACTGCCCAACAGCCTCTCTCAGAGCAGGGAGGCTTTGAGAGCCACTTCCAGCAGTCCCTGTGCTTCCCTGCAAGGAAATCTGTATATCGCTAGCTGCTTGTCAAGGTACAGCCTCAGAGGGTGTATGACCCATCATGTAAATGTAGATGGTGTCAGGAGGCCTTGGTGCTGGACAGGATGGATGGTCCACCTCTGCCTGATGCTCACACTGAAGGAAAGGAACCCTGTCTTTCCAGCACAAAATTTTATGCTAGGGTTACTCTTGGCACTTCTCATATTGAGTCCCTAAAATCTGTCTTCTGGCAAAAGGGAAAGATTTTCCAATGACCCTAGGCTCGGGTTGCCTTGGCACACGAGTCCGGGCCATGGTGGACTCCAGTAGGAGCCCTGTAGGAGTTCTTTAACAGCCTTTACTCTCTGCTCTCCGTGATCGGGAAGGACACACAAATAGTTAATGATGTGGTTTTGTGTAGGATGCGCGTGTCCGCTATCCTTTCCTGAATAGACAATGGCTCATGCACACCAGGATTGGGTGCAGATTCAGCCTGGCTTTGGATGATGGGGAGGGATCAATTTTATTCATGAGTCCAGCTGGGAAGGAAGTCTGAAACTGCCATAAGTAGAAGTGTGTGCCCTTGATCAGTCTTTGATCCAGTCCTGAGAACGTGGGTGTTGCCACTGTGCCCTGGGAACACAGCTGTGCAGATCTGGAACCCTGTGACAGCAGTTTGAAAACTCATGGGGTGCAATTCTTAGATGTTGTTCCAAGTAAAAGGCACATACAAACTGAAAATTCTCAATAATTACACACAGATACCGGGCTGCATTGCAGGGAAGGTAAATATTGGGATCTTGTTTTGACTGATGGTCAAATGATAGCCCTGCAATGCAGGCCGGTATCTGTGTGTAATTATTGGGCACGGCTACCCAACCGCAGACTTCCTAGTCCTTTCAGGTAGCAGGTTCTCCCTGCAAACATGAGCATGCACGAGCAGGTAGGCTTCATTTCTCTAAAGGGAATGACTGTGGTGGGTGGTCAGTGTCTTTGTCTTACAAAATAGTACTTAAGATGTCCATATGTAATCCTGCATCTGAGCATGCAAATAACATATATAATATTATATATATATATATATATATATATATATATATACACACACACACACACACACACACACACACTTATATGACATACATATTTATATATATTACATATATTATATAATATTCATATATTATTCATATATATTATATATAATATGTATAATGTTATTCACATGCTCAGATGCAGGGTTACATATGGACATTTAGGTATTATTTAAATATATATATATACACACACACACACACACACACACATCTATGGTGTATTCACCTATGTATGTGTATGCATACACTGAAATGTTATAAAAAACATTTGAACATAGAGCAATTGAGAACTCTGGGACAACAGAGATATGCCTAAGCGTGTCCCTGATGCATTGCCATTTGAAGGCAAACACACTGAAGGAGTGTCTTTGCACCCCTTGTGATAGAACAAAGTGAAAGAAACACTTGTGTCGACAGACCGATGCCATAGACACAGTAGACCAAATGGTCCTAATCAGCATATGCAGGAGAGAAAGAAACCCCAAATGAACCACATTTCCTTATGCTCTTGTCAAGCAAATGAGAAATATTTCCCTGAGGTGACCAATATATGAGAAAAACACCTTGAGGTAATGTTAGGGTGGCTGACTTGTACTCCAGGAGAGTACAACACTACTTTCTTCCATCAAACCTTCGCAGGTCGGCCTTATGAAACCACCATCCTCGGTCTTGCTCTGTGTCACAGCGAACTGGCTGGAAGGATGGGGTCAGACTGAAGAAATCTGTCGTCTACGCTGTCCAAAAGCAGGAACCACTTGCCCTAGAAATCGTGTTGTGGGACAATTCGATCCCGTCACCGCCACAGGGAAGGTTTGCATCTGCCTGAGCTGCTGACCTGGGAGCAGGAGAGTTCATCCCTGGTGCTCTACCAAGCAATGGTCTCTGTGTTCACCAAGATAAGGAGGATATCCTGTTGGTCTCCTGCCCTCCTGAGTCTCTTAAGACTTGTGCAGTGACAAGGCCAAGTTGGAGGGACGTCTGTCAATGTTACTAGAATCTGTCAGTGAAAGAAGGCAGGTGTTCTAGCATGACCCACGATGAGAGGAATTTACAAAAGTGTAACCACACAGAAACTCAGATTCTTTCGAGGCAATTGAGCGGCGGTTGCCCAAGACACTCTAGTAAGTACTTTATTTGCAAAACCTCTAACTTGCTGGACCTCATAGAAAACCCAAGACTGAGAACATGGGGGAGTGAGAGACACAAAGACAGGGATTCAAAAGAGAAGGACATAGGGATACAAAGAGGGTAAGGAGAGACAGTGGAATAGAGACGGAAGCAGGCAATTAAGCAGGGAGGGAAGGAGGGATGGTGGGTAGGGGAGAGGGAGAGAGAGAAACAGTCCGACATAACGAGCTGTTCAATGACAGGCTTATATCCCTTGAGTACAGGAGGTCAACTCTGCAAATGTGAAGGCCATAGCTCCCCAAGTGCAGTGTCCGTGGCAGTGTCTGCAGTTGGGTTCTCAGATAGCCTATTCCAAGGATGTATTGTGCTGTCCAGGTCCTATACCCTGGACTATTTCCAGTGAGCTCCATGTGATCAGCTGCATTAGTGCTAAAGACTGGTAGTAGGAAGCCCTGCCTTGCGCCCAGGGTCTAAGCAGGTGGCGCCCATGTCCAGAAAAACACCAAGATGCCAACTTCAGTTGACTTTCTGCAGACTGGTCCTTGTAGAGGGCGGGACTGCATGTTGGGAATGGTGATTGAGGGGGTGGGTAGGAAGAAGCCTGGTCCAGAAGCTGGCGGAATGGGGCAAGGTGGATAGGTGGCACTTAGACAGGAAGGGCCAGGGTCTGGAGTCACCATGTCCTCTTTCTGATTGGTGGAGATGGGGTCAGCTGACTGAGCGGGGCTCTGGCATCCTTCCAGCAGATTCAGTGCAGGGTGGGCAGCCACATTCCGCATGCGCCCTTCCTATCAGAGACCAGCAACCAAGTCTAGAAGCCCAGCTTTAGGATCCTAGGATTGCAGCTGACAAATGTCCCTTCAACGTGACACATGTGCTACTGCCTTCTGCATCTTCTCCGCTAAACTTCTCAGGGTGGGGCCCCATGGCAAGTGAGGCTGGGTCCGGGCGGGTCCACGGATCTGGCATCCTCAGGTGATTTAGCTCTGGGATTGTGCCTTGAAGGGGCAGCGGCTCGAGCCGAGGGTCTCCCGGGCAGTGGGACTCCTGGAGACCCTGCCTGCCTCAGCAGGTGGGAGGGTGGCAGAGGCCTCCATCCTCGGTGTGGAGGTGGAGCAGGAAGGAGAGGCCCTGGAGTGGCATCAGGAGGCAGTGTTACTTGTAGAGGACATGGTTCAGGTTTTGTTGATGGAACAGGAGGTGGTGACCAGCAGGTCGTAGTGGATGTGGTAGGCTGTTGCTTCCACACAGCCTGCTTCCCCACACACATATAAAGACTTTTCAAGCTGTGAGTCTGGCAGAGCTCCAAACACAATCAGGAAGCCCCTTCTGCACACAGGTTTCTTGTGGGGCTGTGTGTGGATACAGCTTTTAGGGACCAACACACTCCTCAGACAACGTGGACACAGGAGAGATCATCCACAGACCTATGCAGTGCCTTTCCTGCACCGGCACACACAAGTAAAGTGCAGATTAGGGATTGTCAGGAAGCAGGCAGTAACAGATGATCCAGTAACTAGGGACGCACGCCAGTCCTGCGCATGTGTGATCCATGGCAGGAGCTTTTACTAACATTTATCTATTGGCCTTTGCTGTGCTTCCACTTGGGTATTGCAAATAGTGTTGTGATGAACACGTATCTGTTTAATTAATCATTTCTATTTCTTCAGATTTATACCTAGAAGTGGAATTGCTGAGTCATTAGGAAATTCTCTTTTCGATTTTGTAAGAAAACTCCAAACTGTGTTCCACATTGGCTGCATCAATTTGCGATTCCACCGACAGCGTATGTTCCTGTGTTCCCTTACAATATCAAGGTATGGAAGCAACCCAAATGCCCGTCCACGGATGAGTGGATAAAGAATGTATGATATCTATTTGATTCTTCAGTCTCATATGGAATATTGTCACGTTTTTACCTGCTTAATATTCCACAATGTAAACTTCACTTGCACTGTTCCTTTAAAGGAATACTTTTAAGAATCCTCAAAGATATGTGCTAATTTGCAAACCGGATTTGATGGACTTAATGAAACTTTATAAACTCAAACTTCCATGTATACATGCGTTTTTAAGTATTCTTATTAATAACCTTTGTCTACATTTACTAATAAATATCCTAAGACTGGCAGATCATTCTATATTTGTAAGAGTATACAGTATTAAACCTTTGGACTTACACTGATTTTCAATATTCCAAGGTAAAGTTAGTGAGTGCTCCTTAAATACAATGCTTTCTTTCCACCATTTACATACATTTATAAATATATATGTATGTATTTACATATGCACATATATTTACATAGGCACACACACATATACACAATACATACAGAGAGTGACAAAAATTGTATACGTTTTAAGGAAGGAAAAGCTGTATTAAATTTGTAACACTCAATATATACTGATAATAAAAAATGAACACAAGTCATGTGTATACATTTTCTGGAACCCCCAGTATATACATTCATATATATGTACACACACACACACGCACACACACACACACACACACATTAAGGCACACTTACGTTCATTTTATTAAGCTACAAAGCTCAGGAAAGTTAACTGGCTCAGTTTTACTTTTCCACTTTTGTTGATATTCACTATTAATTTCTCACGTAAAGGGTAGACGTCAGACTAACTCGATCAGTTTTCTTTTAGTGGAGAAAATTGATTACCTTACCATTATTCACACTTGAGCCATCTGTTGCTGTAGAATGGATGAGAAAATGGATGCATAATTTTATATTCCTAAAAACATTTATATCATTCCATATGTGCAATTTTTCTCTTCATGTATGCCATTCCATTAAGGGATATAAACACACACAAAATTTCACACTTAAGGGGCAAAAATTGTTTTGAAAGACCAAAAAAACCTTTTATTTTATACAGTTAGTTTTGCAAAGAGGAATATATGATTTGTTTAGCCCTTCATGCTGGCAAATAGGCACAGTTTCCTGGTGGTAATGTAAAAAAGGCTGCTTAATTTTTTATGCCTTTTTATGTTCAAAGACATGAAGGGAAATTTTAGAGAAACAGAGCAAGTCACCTCCACATTGCTTTTATGGTTGTTTTGATCAGGAGTAAAATCAGACAAAATAGTATTTTGTGGAATTTTGACTCTGAAAATCGTTAACAAAAGAGACATGAAATTTAAAGTGTTAAAGTTTCATATCTCAATAAAAATCAACAATTATGAAATTACTTTGAGAAATTCCAATTTTTCATCTTATCCAAAAATTCATGGTTGGAACATTAATACACACATCTACCCAAAACAACACTTTTTTCTTTTGGGGTATTCAACTGACAGAAACATGCACTTAAATTTTCTCTTCTCACAGATAATTTAGTACATAACAGTATTTTTTAGTATCTGTTTTGGCCTTATCTTTCTGATCAGCTTCCCCCACAAAGTCCTCTCAAAACCCTGTAACTTGAGCTACTATATGATTCATGAGTAATAGAGTACACCATCTCCATAGATGGTGAAAACTGTCATTCCTGTCTGTCACCACGATAATAACCACTTAGAGATGTATCACTTTGGCTGCTTGAGTATTTTTCATGTCATCTACCATATCCTTCTCGTGTGTTGTACTCATCATAACGACAACTTCCATCATAAGTCAGAGGGTGCCCTCGTGCTGGAGGTATTCCCCGAGGGTTTCCTGTCATGTCGATGGTCAAAGAACGAAACATAAACTACCTTACTAAATATTCTGGTACCATTACACCACGACACTATAAAGTGCTAACTAAATATCTGAAAATATGGTTTCATTTTCCTGTGCTCAGAAGGCAACAATGATGCTGCAGTAGTCAAAGGATCTCACGTTCATTTGAAGGAAAGTGTAAGAGTAATATCTGTAGCCTAAGTCATTTATTTAGAGTAAATGTCCAATTCACAGTTTCTGAAAATAGGCTGAGACTCTGACTTTAATATTGTTCCTTTGCTTCATACTGTTAAACACTCATTACTTTAAAATGTTAAAATAAGTTTTATTTAATGAGGAAAAAAGATGAGACTACCAATTTACCCTTAAAAACATTCTATTAGTTTAAAAGAGCTATTAAGATAATGATTAAGACCTTCAACCTAATGAAAAGTCCATAGTAGTGTTATCCCTTCATGGAATTAGAAGTAAAATAAAACAACATTGGCCTGTTAAGTCTAACTGTATGATTTACAAGTCAAAAGAGGATTCTTACCATAGCTCCCACATGAATCTCTGTAAGAGACTCTCCGTGTATGTTCAGAATAATCTCTATCATGACCCCCGCCACAGCCATCACAATCACTAAATTAAGGAAAAACAAACAAACAAAAAAACAAACAGAGTATGAAACAATGTCCAAATTTAGAAATGGAATTTGATAAGAAGGAGAAAATTTCAGAGTACCTATGTCTGCTAGAGGAATGTTCAGCCTGAGGACGTAAATGCTATAATCACGGTAGCCTCTAGATTGTATCTTAATAGCATAATCCTTGTACTCCTTGGAACTGCGATTATCTCTACTTCGATAACTGAAACAAATTAAGTAGCAAGTGTTTTAAAATGTACCCTCTCATATGCAGCCGAATATATTAAAAGCTCTGACAAAGAAAAGACAAAGTATTTTAAAAGAACGAAGGACCTGAATACACTTGTCTCCAAAGAAGACATACAGCCAACGGGCACGTGAAAACATGCTCAATATAATTAGTCATTGGAGAAATGAAAATCAAAACCAACATATGACACTACTTGACTCATAAGTTGGCTATATAATTTGCTTTTAAATGAAAGTTCTCCTCACTCAGGGTAGTGAACACCCAGTGTGGTATGTAGATGATATATTGCAGAATTGGACAATTAAAATCTATGAAATTTTACTAATCATTTTCACCCCAGTAAAGTTTAATTAAAAAAGTAAAGAAAACAGAAAAGTAAAGTATCTAGTGCTGATGAAGATGTACAAAATTGGAATCCTTCATACACTGATGATAGAGATGTCAAATGGTGCAGGTGCTATGGGAAAGATGGGTGGTTCTTAAAAAGGTAAACACAGTTACGACATGACCCAGGAATGCCACTCCCTCAGTATATCCCCAAATAATAGAATATTTGCGTATTCTATACCCAAATACTTGTACATGAATATGGCGGAAATAACCCAAACAGACAAATAGATGAACAAATTTGGTTAATTAACGACACCTACAATGGACTATTTATTTAATCAGTCTTGAGGATGCGATGCACTGATTCATGCTACAACACTGGTGATCCTCAAAAACATTCATGCTAATGAAAAGAAGTCAGATAAACAAAGTCACATATTGTTTGATTCCAATAGTATGATTCATCCAGAATAGGAATGTTGATATAGACAGAACACATATAAGTGTTTGCTAGTGCCTGGGGCAGGGGAATAAAATGGGAGTGATTGCTTGATTGTCAGATCATTTTACTTGGGGGTAATGAAAATATTCTGTAACCAGATAGAGGTGGTGACTGCAAAACTGTGAATGTTATTGAATTGTTCACTCTTAAAATGTTGAATTTTATGGTAGATGAATTTCACCTGAACAAAATATATCAACTATGATATAATAGTTCACATATTTCATTGTCCTTCACTTATCTTTAGTAGAATAACCGCCATCCCTTTGTGTGATACAGTACTTTCTCCTGGAAGTGCCTGGCTCTCAGTGTGGAGGAGGTCCGTATTTTTTTTCTCCCACACGATACTGATCCTACAATTAAAAAATGCCTATCTCAGAATTGAGCATAATGTTTCAAAGGAAAAGAAACATTAAAAACAACATATGCTTTCCTCTTTCCAAAATGATGTTCAATAATTAGTCTAAGATTCCATTTATGCTCATTTTGCATACCCTTTAAAATGTTATTGTTGAATAATGGTTTTATCCTCTGACATCTCCCCTCACAATCTTTACATTACCTTCAATAAGTAAATCCTCAAAAATCTGAGCCAAATATAATTTTGACAACTACTTTCACATATTCAATATTTACGTATGTCTTCTAAAATATCTTACCTGTGAGCTTTTCTCCTCTATTTGTCATTGTCTTATTTCATCCATCTCTTGCTTCAATTATTGACAAGTCTCTGTCTTGCCTTCACTCTTACTACTTAATATACAACTTCTTATAATCGCCCCATTACAACTAATTAGACTTTTCAATACCCAAGTCTGGTACTATTACCACTCTCCCATTTTCTCCTGAAAGACTACAATATTAACCCAACTGAAGGGAAAAGAGCCTTGGTCATGCTCTCTCCCTGACCAGCAGCTGGCTCTCACCAGTGATGTGCTGGTCTGAGATATGGTATGCAGTGCTAGCTCTGACCCAGCGACTTGCAGGACTGACACAAAGGAACAAAGTGCAGGTGTCGTCCATTTGAAAGATACACTCTTATTTCAGCACCTTTGCTGTACACCACCTTTGTCTCTGTATGGTATAAAATTGTCTGGCTGTTTCACGAGGTTGGTGGTTGACACATGACGAGGGTGCTGGCTGTATCCAGCGAAGGGGGTGAGTATTCGCCCTAAGCCTGAATAAAGTATGTCTACTTTACCTTCGACTGCACGTATCCTTTCCAGCACCCCAAGGCCCACACACATTAATCCTAAGACTCAACCAACCAGGACACCTAGCAGAGTGAGCAGGATCTAGATCAGGTAAGAGATCTCTACACCCCTGGACAGAACATGTGCCTCCACACAGTCTGTGGTACCTGGTGGCCACTATTCTGTGGAGCTGGGCCTCCTTGGAGGGGTGGGAAGACATGCATGGTTCTCAGGCCAACACAGAAAAAGCCTTGTAGGTTTTAACTGAGCAGTTGGTGGAACAAGCCAGAGGTGCTGCCAGCCGTGTGGGCTCGATGTGCCTCAATGTGCTGTGTGGACATGCATTGAAGAGGAAATGCTTGCTGAAGTGGCCTGAGTGTGGGACCTAGTCTCAGGAGAAGCTGCTGGAGGCCTGAGTCCGTCAGCTTGAGGAAGAACTCTGCAGTGGGCGGGGGGGTCTGAAGCAGACACCATTCTGAAGTTCCCGACAGAGCATACTGGGGAGGCTGAAGTTGTCCCACACCCCTGCATTTGGCCCACTGTACAACAAGAGGTAAAACATGAACAACCTTTGGGGCCCAGGGGCGTTGCTGCTGGCAACACAGCCGTGACTGAATTCACCAATTACATTCCTTATACTCCCATGGAGCTGTGAGACTTGGTGAAGCAGCGGTTGCAATGCCCCGGCGACCCACTCCAGGCATGGAGGCTGTGCTTCTGGGATGAGGGAGCAGATAGCATTCTCTGTTCCCCAGGTGAAATGGAAAAGCATGCCTTTGTGATGGTGCACCCATCTCTAAAGCAATGGCTACAAACTGCCACAGGCTAGTTCAAGGCCAGGGCAACAAATGCTTAATGGAGTGTTTCACTACTGTGGTGCACACAGTGGGGGGAAATTTAGGCAAGCTGCCTCAGACTGTGAACAAATGGCAATCATATACAAAACATGCACAAAGCATTGGTGAAATGGGTATGAGACATGCTATGTTTGACTCTAACACACATGGGCCAGGTGATGAGCATTTTATGATGAACATGAGAGATTTGATTTTGGATACTGCTCCTGCAAGTGTCTTTGGGTCCTTGGTTGCTGTCCTTGAACCCTATGTGGCACGGAAATTAACGAAGTCACAACCACCATGGCCACCCTGGGAGATGTGGAGGGATGGCGGCAAGGGAAGTTAGGGCACAAGGTCTTATAGGTTAAGACAAGAAGTCCAAAATAAATCTATGGGAGGGCAGACCAGAAGGCCCCAGAGGATGATGCTATGCACATGTGAAAAGATATCTTTGCAGCGGTAGTTGATCAAGGAAAATGTAGACTGACAACCCCTGTGGTCTTGTTGAAACTATAGAAAGAATTATTTTAAGAACAGCCATTCTGGCAAAACCCCAAGGAGAAGTCTGGGAAAGTGTGATCCACGTCCCTCTGGGAGTTCATTCTACCCCAGGAGGCTAGCTCCTTTCAGTTTGTCTGGAGTTAGGGGGTGGCAAGGCACCCAGTCACACAGAATGAACGCAGATATCCATACATTGATCTTCTTCTAATGTACAGAGGGTTTGGCCCTAGTTGACAACGGAGCAAACTGCAGCCTTATCTATGGGAACACAGAAGTGCTTCACGGACCAGCAATCTACATTGATGGCTATGTGTAGAAGACTTTGAAGATGAAAGCCATTTACTTACCACTGGGTATAGGAAGGCTTCCCACCCATACCTACACAGTGTATGTCTCCCCAGTCCTGGAATATACTGTAAGGGTAGATAAGCTGAATGGCCTCAGGTTACAGACTTTGGTCAGAGAGTTCTGCCTCTGAATCCAGGTAACAAAAACAGTGATACGCAGACATGCTCAGACATGCTCAGTACCCCCCGTCGTGTATTTCTGCAACCCAATCATGTGGTTACAGTGTGACAGTATCGACTGCCAGATGTGGTATGAGGATTGGACACAGAATTTTAGAGCTGGAGAAAGCACACATTGTTGAAACCAATGCACAGTCCCTTTAACTTCCTGGTATGGCAGTGAAGAAACCAGATGGAACTTGATGAATGACTATAGACTACAGGAAATTAAATAAGGTGACACCAACTCTGCATGCTGCAGTGCCTTCAATTCATGATTTTATGGACTGCTTGACTATACACTTGGAACATATTGCTATGTGGTGGATCTGGAGATCTTCTCTACTGACTTTGAACCTGAGAGTCAAGAGCAGTTTGCTATCATTTGGGACAGGCATCAGTGGACCTTTGAAGCCCTAAAACAGAGATATATACATAGCCCCCCTATTTGCCATAGGCTTGAGTCCAAGATTTGGCACAGTGGAAACACCCATCCTCTGTGGCTCTGCTTCAACATGTTGATGATATATTACTAACATCTGATTCTCTTTCAGATATAGAGCAAGCATCTCTCGATCTCCTCTGCCACTTGAAGTCATGTGGCTGGGTGGTGAATGAGGAAAAGATTCAGGGCCCTGGCTTATCTATCAAGTTTTTGGTGTTGTGTGGTCAGGTAAGGAAAAGGTTATACCAGAAGCCGTTATTGTAAAATACAGGCATTTCCCCGACTGACCAAGGTCTCCCAACTACAAACGTATTTGGGTCTGTTGGGTTATTAGCGGGTGCTTATAACCCATTTAGCACAGATGGTAAAACCCTTATATGCCATGGTGAAGAAGGGTGCCTCATGGGATTGGACAGAGACTATACAACAGACATGTGTTGCCACTAAATGGGCAGGTCAACAGACACAGGTACTACAAATAGTAGATCCAGGTCGCCCGTTTGAACTCCATGTTCACGTAACCCATGAGGGGTACGGTTGGGGCCTCTGGCAGAAGCAGGAGCGTCTCGGTCACCAGTGGGGTTCTTGTGACAACTGTGTAAAGGAGTGGAAGTCTGCTACTCCCTGATGGAAACAATTGGTCACTGTGTACACAGCTTTGCTGGCTAGAGAAGCCAACACAGAAACAACATGGTTATTGTGGACCCAGGTTATTGTGTCCAAAATAGACACCACTTGATTTGATCCTGGCGTGGGTAAGACTAATCTGTGGGCTGAGCTAAGGGCTGTGTAGATCATCCTCAGCCACGAGCCTGGTCCCCTGGTAATTTATACAGACAGCTCGGTGGTATTTCGGCACCTGATGTTGTGGCTCCCCATGTGGAAGCACCAAAAATGGTTGATAGGACAGTATCCACTGTGGACTCAAGCATGTGTCAAGACTTCTGGCATCTAGGGCAGGAAAAAGAGGTGACCCTGATGCACGCTATGGATCACTCCCCTTTAACGCCCCAGGTAATGATGACGCACATGCCTTAGCACAGGTCCAGTGGTTAGAACAGTCCCCTGCCACGGATGTGGCCCACTGGTTGCACAGAAAGTTGTAGCACGGTAAAAACAAAACCATGTAGCAGGTGAATTCTGGGGGCAGCCCTTGAAATGGCAGGAAATAGCTGGTGCCAGCCACCACTGTGTCGTTAGTGCCAAGGACAGCCAACAAGAGCTAAAACTCCCTAGGGAGACACAACTGCTCACGTGAGGGAGGGTGCCCCTCTACTTGCTGACAAGTAGATTACCTCGGACCCCTATCCAAAGGCCAGGATGCCTCTTACACGTTCACAGCAGTAGACACTGTTACAGGATTCCTGGTTGCTTGGCCACGTCCGTTTGCAGACCAGCGACAATACATTAGCAGCTCTCACATTGCTGTGTGCCCTCTATGGGCACCCACGGGTCATTGAAAGCAACAGGGGTACTCATGTTACGGGATAGAAAGTGCAGTGATTGGCTTCCAGGACGGAATAGAATCACTGTTCCATGCCCTTTACAATCCACAGACACCTGGAATGACTGAGCATTATAACAGCCTGTTGAAACAAGGCCTTCAGGTGTCGAAACACCCTCCCACGATGCCTGACTGGGCCTGGTGTCTGTGGAATGTTTTGAGAATTTGCATGAGAGGCCACGGAAGGATGCATCATCAACAGTAGAGACCCTGATACACTGGATGGCCACTCCCATACAACTACAAGTCACTACCAGTGAGACCCTATTATAGTTGGGATACGGCAAAAATAAAAACATCCTGTTACCAACACCTGCACGCTTGAAAGCATGAAAATGACTAAAATGGACTTGGCACTGGCAGGCCAAAAGTCCCCACTGTCATTGGTAGGGCCTGCTAGCCCATGGAGAGCTGGTGTGACCCACGATTGACAAGTGACTCCAGTGGTTGTGGCCAAGTGGCCACCACAGGTGACTGACATCTACGGAGGTCCCAGCAATGGGACGATCTTGCAGGGACCTTTTGTGCTCCCACTGAGGCCTATCATGGGGTCCCCTATTCTTTACGTGTTGAAACCACACAAAGGACTCCCAACACTGCTCCAAACATGCGAAAGGTGCTGGGAGCAGAAACTCTCCTCTCTCAGGACAAACAGCTAGCATGTATCCTCCCAGATGGGAGGGATCTGCCATTGCTGTTTCCTATGTCTATTGTTTCTTTCAGCTCATAGGTGCCTGTAGGACAATACCATGGTAGGCTGGGGCCAAACCTACGCCAGAGTGGTCAATGTCTCCAGTGTTGGATTTACACCGAGTTTCCAGCCAGCACCGTGCCAGGGTTTCCATGGTGTATCTATGCAGCCAGTGCAGAGAACTGGACTTGGTTGCAAGGATGGATCCCTTGACAGGTAGGCTGGAACACAACCTGGCGACACGACCTCTCCCACATGAGGGTGCAAAGAAACCACACCATGGTGTGGGTGGGATATGTATGTAGGATGGGTCAGGTATCCCATGTATAAAGATGTAGAACTTACCCAGGTCGTCACTCTGTTTTAGGAATGACAGACTGACACCAGAGACAGGTTGGTTACCTGCGCCCCTATGTCAGAACAAGTCCCCGAGGGTCATATATGGTAAAGGGCAAAAGGAACAAGGGTTGGACGCCCCCACTTTTGACTCCAACGGGCGCCTGTGGGCTTTACAGCTGGCCCTAAATCCCTGTCCAGTAGATAGGGAATTGTACATGGGGATGGCCAAACCATCCAGCCAGTGTGCGACCCACACTAGAAACTCGACACCCAAAATTGGGATTCCCTTTACAGCCAGACATCACCTTGTCAAGAGGACACCCACATGGTTTTATCCCTTGGTTATTCGCAGTCCACAAGCTAGTTCTATTGTGCAGGAAACACAAATAACTGTACTTGCTGAGCACACTGCCCGAGCACTTAACCAAACCCACCAGGCCTTGCACTTCCTGATGGAGAAAGTCGACCGATGAAAAAGTGTCCTCCAAAACCGGATGGCTTTGGCCATTTTAACTACTGCCCAGGGAGGTACCTGTGCCATTGTACATGCTGACTACTGTTTATACATTGCTGATAATGAAACAAATGTACACCAGGCACTGTCTGCCCTGACAGGAGAGTTTACTGGCACTCAGTGCCAGACAGGAGACCCCTTACAAGAATGGTGGGCCTGGCTCTCCTCCTCTTGGAGATGAGCTTTTGCTCTGTTGAAAAGAGGGGCTTCTGTCCTAGTGGCCTTCTTCTATTCTTTGTATCCCTGCTGCATCCTCTGAATACAGGGCTCTGCCATGTTGATAAAACGATCTACAGCGAAGGCCCAAGGCAGATGAGACTAGCTGGCAGGTGAGAAACCCTGGAGGGGTGCAGTGTAGGAAAAATAACCTTTGTCAGGCTCTCTCCCCGACCAGCTGCTGGTCCTGACACGGCAACATGCTGGTCCAGGACAATGCTATACTGTACTAGCCCTCACCAGGTGACCTGATAATACACAGTGCTGGTGCCATCCATCTTACAGATGTACTCTTATGTAAGCACCCTGGCTATATGCCACCTTTGTCTATGTGTGGTATAAAAGTGTCCGGATGTTTCACTAAGGGGGCATATGAGACATGATGGGAGCTGCTGGCCATACCCAGCGAGGGGGCTGATGGTGCCCCCTAATTAAGCCTAAATAAAATGTCTACTTTGCCTTCGGCTCCACACATCTTCTTCCAGCTCCCCGAGGCACACGCACCTTACTCTGAGACTCAACAAACACCCAGAGAACAAATGATCACAAATGAGTTTCAAGATTTAATTTCCCATTTACATTAGTCTTTTCATACTATTCTTTTCAGGTCTCAGGATACTCCATCTTCTTATCTTCTACTTCTATGTATTGTTACACTGTCAATAATACTCTTTGGGCTTATCAATATTTTTATTGTGCTACTTCATGTCAAATTCTTTACGTACATTTTACAATTTATCACCAAGTGGTTGATTCTATCCTAATGCTACTAAATTTCAATGTACAAGCTTAGCCTCTGTAATGATGACAACATAGAGTTCTACTGCATATCTGCAATACTATTTAAATGAATCACTTTAAGAGCATTGTATCTCATTTAAAATATGACTGTATTTGATAAATAATATTCTCTTCAGGTGCTAATTTTTACTCACAGCTCCCAGAGGTCAGCCTTTCACTTATTTTTGTTCCTTCACTAGCTCAAACACTAACAGGAATGTATAGGCGTCTTTGTGTTTTGAAGTTAATAGCCATACTGTACTTACTTAGATTTAGTGATCTTCTACACATGAAATGCATTTTTTTTTAATTTGCTTTCAATTTCAGTTGTCATTCCATATTGTTTTATATTGGTCTCAGGTGTACAGCACAGTGGTTAGAAATTTCTGTAACTTACAAATTGATCCCCCAGATTAGTATAATACCTATCTGGAACCATACATACATTATTACAGTATTATTGACTGTACCCCTATGCTGAAATTATATCCCCATAATTGTGTTGTAACTGCCAATTTGTACTTTGTAATTCTCTTCACTGTTTCAGCAAGCCTCCCAACCCCACTGCCATCAGGCAACCATCAGTTTCTTCTCTGTATGTGAGTCATTTCTGTTTTACTCACTTATTTTTTTCTTTGGATTCCACATGATAAATGAAATTAGATTGAACTGAGAGGCAAGAGGTTTTAGAAACAACGCTTAGTAAGGAAGTATAATGTATCTTCCAATTCTGTGAGGTTTCAAGTTCATACCATATCAAGTGTCAAAGAGAAAAGCTAAAAGTGTAAGGGAGCTAAAGTTGTCTTTTAAACTTCAGTATAATAGAAGATATGTTGTTATATAGATTACTAAGAGTTGTTTCTAAAGTCTTACTATGAGTTGTTTCTAAAGCCTCGTGCTTCCTTCTCTGCTCAGTCTGAGATGGGACGCCTCCCTTTCAAATTCATTATCTCTTCTTATATTTGATTCTACACTTCACCCCTGCTTTGCTGCTTTAAATGATTTTTCAAACAATTTCAGATTATTATGTTAGACCATTATGTTAAGAGTTTCTAGTATGGCTACACCAAACAGTCACAGAGACTAATTTATGTCTTCCATATATTTAACAACTTTATGCACTTCTATGATTTCCACCCAAACTAAGATGTCTGAATCCTTAGATTTGCTTTTCAAGCCTCACTTTATTTTAAAATACCACCTAGCCCACAATTATCTCCCTTCAAGCTACATGACAAAATACTTATGATCTATCTGTTAAGCTATCATTACTTTTTCTTGCTATTTCCTTCTCAATAAAATGAGTCTTAGAATCAGAAAATGTATGCCATGTGTATCTGTGTGTATTTCTTAGTGTTTTCACACAACCAAAAATGATACCCTGCACATAAACACTATTATGGTCTTTGAACTGAACTTTTTAATAATGTTTAGGTCGGGGAACCGTTAGCAAGGATCATTGGTAAGAACTCATGTTGAGATTAAGAATGTATCCACCAACATTACACTAAAAAAAAAAAAAAATCCATCACGTGCCATCATGATCCAAAGAAAGAAAGGAAAATAGATTAAAATGGCAAGTCTTAGTTTTTGGTTTTCCTTTTGTCCAGTTGGTAAAAACACATAGCCTAACTACACCATTGATCAGAATATTCTCTCACAGGACTTTACAGTTTTCACGAAAAGTTTCATCTTGAACCATGTGAACAATAAGTCTAGTAATCAAAGATTATTAGCAGAAACTTTCAAAATTAGGAAGGATCCTGCATCAAACAGGGACTCAGAAGGAACTGCTTTTCCCACTGTAGTGTTAATTATCTATTGCATCCATAACTACAAGCTGAACATTATTTTCTCACCATGACTCAATTAATAACCTTGTGATCAGTGAATCTTTCCATGCACTTCCCACTCTCCATTTTGCTTGTCGATTTTAAAGTTAAGCATTCAGTTTATAGTAGCTCATTTTCATTAATAAAAATATGATTGTTTTTGCCTTACCTTGTCTTCCCACTCCACTGTTGTTTGAACCTACACCAGAACAGGCAGATGTTTTTTAGAGGAGCACTTCCACTTCTTGATGATGGACCCCTTTTCACTGGATAGAGTCCCTTGGAAGAACTCAAGTTGAGATTAAGAATATATCCACCATCATCTGTGTTTAAAAATCATATTTTCTAGTTAAGTAGAATCAGCATTCTTTAAATGGTCAGATTTTGTTATTCTTTGTAACATTTCATTCACTAAACAGCACTGTGATCTCAGGCACTCATATTAGTCTAAACTAATAAACAATCGTCTCTTTATATGACATCAGTGCAATTCAAAGATTCACTGTAAAAGTCCATTTAGAAAAATCTAGGTAAAAAACAAACAAACAAACAAAAAACACTCAAGAAGCACTTTATATTGGTGGAAGAAACAGATCTGGGAAGAACTGGTGGGGTATAGAAATCTGGAGAAATTAAACGTAAAAGTACACTTTTTACATATAGGACAGAAATGGTGTTTTTCCATATAGGATGAAAATGTAACATCACAGGCATAATTTAAATAATAAAAACCAAAATATGCATCAGAAAAAAAGCATCATCTAAAGATGAAGTTAAAGTTCAGTTCTTACATTCACTTACAAAATACTCCTAATTGTCAATGACAAGAAAATGCTCTGCCGAAGTAGAATGGTATGTAAGAAATTCGTACTTGATTAATGAAAACTCAACTTTTACTTTTCTAACTAGAAAAATCTCGGGTATACTCAAAGTATATGTTTATGCCAATTCCTCAATAAGAAATAAATGAGTACCTGTATTTATAGCACAATACAGATTCTGTATTGGTAATTTTTTCTCAAGATCAGAGTGAACGAAACAAAATACAACTATCTTAAACTGGGGCAAAGCCAGCAATTGCAGTGTTGGGAAATTTCCAAAAAAAAAAAAAAAAAAAATCTCACACATGTAATTGTCAAACATAAAGATAATTGTTTGATTTAGTAAGACTGGTTAACACATAAAATAAATGTGTTATTTTATTTTAAAGGTTTGTCTGATAACACGAATATTATGAAATGAAAAGTGCCTTCCTGTCATTCTGTTTGAAAGAAAGACTTCCCTGACAACAGTTCATAAGCATCTCTTTCAATAACTCATTATCTTCCAACATCCACAACCAAGAAACGGCACACACGTTGTCAGGCATGGGTTTTTAATATTTTTTTGACCCAGAGATACCTCTAAGAATCTAAATCAAGTTGTACGTATTTCCTGAACAGCAAAGTTCATTACAACAGACCCAGGTAGAAAACACTATCAGTGACAGAGATTTGTTTGCACATGTATTAACAGAAAACAAATATTTTTAGTCAATCCTAAAATAGGAAATTTTTAACCCTGAATTATGGGTACCGAGTATGATCTTTATTTCTATTGTGTAGTTTTCAAGATTCCCTAAATTTATATTATGCAATGAGGTAATCTTTAGAATACAAGAAAAAATAGATGTACTGTAATACTTTATTATGTATGAGTCACCAAATTCAATGCATTTGAAGTTTGTGGCCCCAAGTGGAAAATTCCAACATAGGATAAATAGAAATATGAGTTCTGTATTAAAACTATTGAAGTTTTAATACAGAGCAACTAGTAACAATGGTCAACAGGATCAATTTAGTTTGAAATTTATGTCATTTCATTGCAATGTGATTCAGATGGTTTTCCACATTAACTATTTCAATCATTTTTGTAAGTATAATAACTATTTCCTCTTAGAAATCATTTAGATTGTCAAATTTAGTTCTTCATCTAACAAATCTTACAGTTTATCATGCATACAATGGATATATACAAATTTTGAGAAACTTCCATACGTTCAAAGATACTGTTGTAAATCCTATGATTGCATCCTTATATTTTAAAACATTACCTATCCATGTGTACTCCACCTGAAGGACTCTCTCTTTCTTCTCCCCTTCCTCTTCTTTCAGATCTCAGAATTTTCGGACTGTCTCTGTTTCTTGAAGGAAGTGGTGGCCTCCGTCTATCATCATGTGCAAAAGACAGTTTGTCGGTTTCCTCTACTTTAATCGCTTTACCATCCCAAAACTAAAAATATGGAGTATTATATTAATAACATTATGTCAATTTTAACTTAAACGAAAATTTTTTTACAAACCTACTTACTGCCGCCAACTAAAATCAAGTTTGAGGTCAATCTTATGTTTGTTTTATTCAAAAGAACAAGTATTTTCTTCTGAAAAGTTTGGGTCCTTCACCATGCTAAATATGTGAGACAATTAATTCCAGTACCAAAGTGCATGGAAAGGTTTTAAAAATTACATTAAATGTCCTCTAGTAGTTAGTTAAACAACACTGATACCCCTCACACACTATGAGCAGATATATACATTTACTTTCTGTAATGTTCATCTCACATCATCTTTGTACTTATACCATTTCTTTAAATGGGTCAGCATACCAAGGGTATCTAAAATGAATATCATTTCAGAAAATAAATTGTTCAGTTATTCATTCAAAATTATTATGTTGTTAACATTCCATATTATTTTCAGTATTTGTCATTAAAAAATAAAATACAATGCCCCACTCTTTCGCAGCTCTGTATTTACGGTAGTTCTAATAATTTTCTTCATTTTTTTCTCTTTAAATGGGACCTTTCCAGAATCTCTCACATTTTTTTTGCCATACTGAATTGTTTTACTCAAAACTTTTACGTTAATAAAAATTTACTTCAATAAAAATTGTGATTAAACATAGTACTTCTAATCTGATTTCTGATAAATGCTTAAATCTCTTAATCACCCATAAATTCACAACAGTTTATCTTTTTTAAAATTAAATTTATTCGGGTGACATTAGTTGGTAAAATTGTTTCAAGTGCACATTTCTGTAATATACCAATATCCATATGTTATGTTCAGTTTGCCTTTAACAGAGAGAGGTCAAAACAATTTTTGTAAACACAACTCGGAACATAAAAATTGCTCTATATACAATCCCTCTCCTGGGTATCTACCCAAAAACTCTGAAAACATTTATACATAAAGACACGAGTGCTCCAACGTTCATTGCAGCTTTGTTTACGGGGGTCAAGACATGGAAACAACCAAAATGTCCTTCGATAGGTGAATGGATGAAGATGCTGTGGTATATACACACAATGGAATACTATTCGGCGGTAAGAAAAGATGATATAGGAACATTTGTGACAACATGGTTTGATCTTGAGAGTATAATGCTAAGCGAAATAAGTCAGA